>NW_017696342.1:0-3299 GCF_001879085.1 Nicotiana attenuata
GCTTCATCTTTTGGATTTGGGCTCGTAAGACTTCATTCTCTTTGGCCAATCTTTTTCTCTCACCTTCGTCAGCGGCGGCCTGCAAGCTGTTTTCAAATCGGAGGTCTTGGACCTGTTTTTCCAATGCTCCTATGCGGGCCCTGTATTCATTTTCTTTAGCTAACCAAGCCCACTGTTCTTGCGATGATTCAGCAAAGTCCTGGATGTGTGGTCTTTTAGCTGGCCTTTCGTGCTCACATTCTCTTCTATACCAAGCAAGATATCCTGGCGACACTTCGCCTTTGGCCCGATCCTGTACGCAAGTATCCCTTTTTAAGTATTGGCATTCGTTCCAAATCTGGCGAACTATTGCTTCAGGGAACTGGCCATCAGGGCCAATCTCAACCACTTGCAAACTAAGATCTTCATCCTTGGGTACTATCTGGCATCTCCCCAGCTGCCTCAACACTCGATACGGGGTGTAAGGCTGAATGCTTCTAAGCCCCATTAGAAGGAAATATGGTCGGGCTGCCGGCATATATGCAATTTCATCAACGGGTAACCATCCCAGTGTCCACTCTATTTGGCTAGCCGTGAGGGACCGAAAATATGTTGTCCATCCCGTGACTCCTTCCGGCAATTTGGCTCCTTTAGTCCTCGTGTAAAATTCTTCTATGCATGTTTTTTCTGGAGACCCGTAGCTCAAAAACTGAGGGCGATGACACAGATGCTCGATCATCCACATTTGTAATAACAAGTTGCACCCCTTGAAGCAAGTTTCCCCGGCTTTGCAAGCTGTAAGAGCACGGAAGATGTTGGCCAATATCATAGGTGCAAGTGTACTTTTGGCCTGGGTAATTAACGTGCTGACGACTCCGGCTATTTTTATATCGATGTTCCCATCCTTCCTCAGAAATACTAAAAGCCCCAAGAAAGCCACCATAAAAGCGAAACATCGATGCTCCTCCCACTTCTGGCGGTTTCCTTTGCTACATATCTTACTTTCTGGGTTGTTGAACCCCCCAATATGACCATAGCGATGATATATGAAGCTTAGGGTACAAAAACCATTTGCCAGGTCTGTGTTATGGACGACCCTGACTATCTTCAAGGAGTCTAGAAATTTGTGTACAGCTACAACTCTGGGAGCAACCAAGTATTTGTGCCTCAACGGAACCTCATCCTTTCCAATGTAGCCAGCTATTTCCTCCAATGTCGGGGTAAGCTCAAAATCCGAAAAATGGAACACATTATGTGCTGGGTCCCAACATGTGACCAGTGCTCTAATAATATCTCCCCGAGGCACAATATCAAGCAGACCGGTGAGCCCTTTCAAATGTTTCTTGACCGCATCTTGCCCTTCTTTGCCCAAATCGTTCCACCACAGACGCAACTCCAAAGGGATTTTATGCATGATTGAAAAGGGTTCATTTTGAGTCGTGCTCATCCTGCACATTTATTAAGGTGATTTAATAACTTATTTGACCTAACAAAGAAAAGCAAATAACACTATTTTTGTTCAAATTTCCAATTTAAAACAAACGGCCGGTTTTGCAGTTACAGCCTTTCAGCACTTCGGGGAGAAGATTTTAAGGCTGTACCCGTTGACCGTTGGGAAATGACTCAAGATGGCCATTTTTGCACAAACAGCCTTCCGGCGCCCGTTTGGGGACATTCGGCTATTTTTGACAAAATGGCACCCCCTGATTTATTTATGACAAAAATAAAAATTGACATTTTTGGCTATTTTTGCAAAAGGGTGGTTGGACCCGATGAGGGTTGCCTACGTATCTCTCATCCGGTGGTAGTTCGGTCAAATAAACCTAATTATTTTGAAAACATTCCTAATTTGAAAAATAACTTTTTTTTGGTTTTTGTTAGCAAATTCACTTTTCTGAAAGCTAGACTCTTTTTATATTTTCTTTTTAGTGGCAAATAAAATGAACTAATTTGCAAATAAAACTCTTTTGTTTTTCTTTTCCATTGGCAAACAAAAACTACTTTTCTTCCTTTCTTTCATTTTCAAAAATCCGGCAGCATTTCGGCACTACTTGGCCATTTTTTTTCTCTAGTATAGGTAATTAACTCTCCACACTGCTATTCGCTCTTTTCTCTCTCTTTTGTTTTTCCAAATATTCAAAGTCGGTCAGCATGTGAGTCCGAAACAGATAAATGCACAAGTAGGATGCATCAGGATGGTCCATTATTCCGGGTACACCTGTCCTAGACGGACCCAACCCCTGTGTTGAGTCCCCTAAGTCAAAATGCACGTGATGCAGATTGGCGTTCCTACTAGGGATCCGGCATGGAGTCAAGTTCTTCTAGGTTCAAAACCTGGGTATGTGTTCTAGACTGTGTACCCAAGCGGACAACTCGAGTCGAGGAGGGGGCTACGTACCGGGGACCCGCGGGATCGTCCGGCTTAGTAACTTGTCCGGCCTCTTTCTTATTTCAAGGTATGACACTAACAGAATAGGGAGTCTCAACCAGTAAGCACATCCCCGGAGAAGAGAAGGGTTTCGACACAGTTTATATATACAGTTCAGATAATATCAAAGAGGTAAACATTTAGCACGTTAAGCATGAAACATGTAAGAAAATCAGATAAAGCCAAATACAACAATATATCTAAGCTCGAATTCTGAACCCTGAACCAGAGATTCTGGGTTCGTTCCCCAGCAGAGTTGCCAGAGCTGTCACACCTCCCTTTTATTTACTACACCCCGCAAAGGGTGTATAGGAGTTTTTCCACTTAAAGGACAATCGGAACGGGATTTATTATCGAAATTCAGAGTCGCCACTTGGGAGATTAATGGTGTCCCAAGTCACCGGTTGAATCCCGAACCGAGGAAATTATGACTCTGTTAACAGTCAGCGAACCAGAAATCCGAGTAAGGAATTCTGTTAACTCGGGAGAAGGTGTTAGGCATTCTCGGGTTCCGTGGTTCTAGCACGGTCGCTCAACTGTCATATTTGGCTTATTTGTTTGATTTCGAAACATGTTCTAACTTATGTACCTTTTATTAGTAAACCGTTTTCATTTTTTAATAAGAATTGCAACGTTGTGAAAATGCATCTCAAACCACGTCGCACCAGTGCACCCGTGATTGTTAACACATTTCGACTTCGTTGAGATTTGGATGTGGGTCACATAAATGTGCACCCGTATTTAAGAAGGTAAAATTATTTAAGTAACGACCCTAAAGCAACTGACGTGTTATTATCTTTGGGGAAAGGCCGTGAAATTCGCTAAACGGCCCATCCCTAATTCTAAGTGTTTAATATAGACATTTAAAGAGGGCCCCGCAATTTATGTGTTT
>NW_017696343.1:0-3298 GCF_001879085.1 Nicotiana attenuata
GGGAATATGATTCCCGCATCTAACCATTTAATCACTTCCTTTTTCACCACTTCTTTCATGTTGGGGTTCAGCCTTCTTTGATATTCTTTGGAAGGTTTGTGCCCGTCTTCCAGCTGAATCTTATGCATACAGAAGGCCGGGCTGATCCCCTTAATGTCTGCAATGGTCCATCCAATTGCAGTCTTGCACTTAGTTAGTACCTGCAAAAGCTGTTCTGCCTGCACATCTAATAAACTGGATGAGATAATAACAGGTAGAGTTGAGTTAGGTCCTAAGAATGCATACCTGAGATGAGATGGCAGTGGCTTCAGTTCCAGCTTTGTTGGCTCTTCTATTGACGGCTTAGCTGGAGGAGTTTTTCTTTCTTCCAAGTGCAAAGGCTCAAATTCAAGCTCCCTTTTTCAAAAACCTTGGCCTTCAAGAGCAAGTACCCACTCTGCCAAGTCTTCACCATTAGCTTCGTCTAAGTTCATGAGACAAGCTACTAGAGGGTCTTTAAGGTTCAATGTTGCATCGTCCTCCTCCAACACTACATCCACCGCATCTATTAGAGAGCAATTGGCAAATTCAGTGGGTCTGTGTATAGATTTCTGCACGTTGAATGTTATCTCTTCATCGTTTAATCTCATTTTGAGCTCTCCAGTTTCACAATCAATTAGAGCTCTCCCAGTGTCCAAGAATGGTCTTCCCAAAATTATGGGAATTTCCTCGTCAACCCGACAGTCAAGGATGACAAAATCTGCTGGAAACACAAACTTCCCGACCTGCACCAATACATCATCTAGAATCCCAGAGGGCCTTTTCACAGTTCAGTCAGCCAGCTGTAGTAGCATAGATGTGGGTCTAGCTCTTCCAACGCCTAGCCTTTTGTAGATAGCTAGGAGCATAAGGCTTATGCTTGCTCCCAGATCATACAGTGCCTTAGCAAATGCAAAGTTGCCTATTGTGCAAGGGATTAAGAAACTCCCTGGGTCAGACAGCTTCTCAGCTATGGGTCTCGTCACAACAACACTGCAGGTCTGAGTTAGTGTAACCGTGGCCAAGTCTTGGAAGTCAAACTTGCGGGACATCAGGTCCTTCATCATCTTTGCATACCCAGGCATTTCCTTTAAAGCATCAATCAATGGAATGTTTACCTGAATTTGCTTCAACATCTCCAAGAATTTCTTGTACTGCTCATCTTTTTGATACTTAGCCAACCTCTGTGGGAATAGTGCTGGAGGTCGCTTCTTCCCTGTAATTTGGTTTTTCTCTTGTTCAGGCACTGCTTCTACTGTCGGTTCCGGTACAACTTCAGTCTCTTTCACAACCTCTTCTTCTTTGTTGGTGTTCTCTTGGCTGACCCCAATTCTGACCACCTGGTCTCAGTCCCCCGCAGTTGGCCACATAATTCATGTTCTCCTGATATTGTTGATTCTCACCTTCAACACTCTATGAGCAGACATATGGTTGATTAATGCATGATGTGCATAGACCCCCATTAGTTGCATCAACTATGTGTACCTGCTGCTTCTGGCCTGATTCTTCCACCTTTTTGGTGAGGATGCTCATTTGTGTCATCAAAGTAGCCATATTTTCAGCTATGGAGTTAGCTGGGTCTAGAGCCACTGAGTGAACCACATGAGTGATTAGAGCATTCCTTGTTGTCCATCCTGAGTTTTGTGCTATCTTGTCAAGCAGGATCTTGCTCTCTCTGAATGTCTTGCTCAAAAATGCTCCACCTGTTGAAGCATCAACATTAGCTTTCAAAGTGTCTGTCAAACCCATGTAAAATCTGCTCCGGAATACCATGATGTGGACATGTAACCAGGAGACCCTTGAATCTCTCCCACATTTCATGTAGCGTCTCAGTGGGTCTCTGTTTGAAGCTCAATATCTCATCAATTTGTTGAGCAGTCTTGTTGGGTGGATGAAATTTGCTCAAATATTGCTTGACTAATTCCTCCTAAGTAGTGATGGAGTTGATAGGGAGTGAATTAAGCCAAGCCTGGGCTGCTCCTGTCACTGAGAATGGAAACAACAACAAACGTATTGCTTCCGGTGTCACATTGTGTTGTCGCTGCATGGCACAGATCGAGAGGAAGTTCTTTAGATGCTGCTGAGGATCTTCAACGTATGACCCAGAGAATAGTCCCTTGTTCTGCAGCAAATGTAGCATATTATTTATGATCTGGAATGAATCTGCTTGTATTTGAGGGACTACAATAGCAGTTGCTAAGTTGTCAGCTGTGGGTTGTGCCCAGTCATATAGTGCTGCTTCTGGCACAAGAGGTGCCACACCCCGATCGATTGGGTCATTTGCATTGTTTCTGTTGTTTGGATCATTCACGTTGTCCCTGTTGTTTAGATTATCGTCTTCCATGTCTGGTTCAATTCTTTCGATTGAGTTTTGTTATTGTTTGCCTTTCCTGTTTGCACGGTTCGATGCCTTGAATACCTTCTCGGGATCTGATAATGCTTCGAACAATTCTCCAGTTCTTGAGGAGTTTCTAGGCATGCACCTGTGACAACCACGACTACAAACGTTAGAATTTCAATGATCAGTTTAAATTGAAGAAAATTGACTACACTAAAAATTTCTACACTTCTTTTTAACTGCAATCAATAACATCGTTAACTCCCCGGCAACGGTGCCAAAATTTGATCACGCCCAACTATGCCTTATAAAAAGGACAAAGCGGTCGCTGCAAATATATTCCGGTTAACAAGTCCGGAGTCGAATCCCACAGGGAATTAACCTATCGATCTCAGCTATTGGACTCACAGAAATTCACGTATTCAATCTTCAGAGATGTTTGAGTAACAATTTGGGTTTTTATTAACTAAATATTATGTAATAAAAATGCAGTAAATTAAGACTAGCTATAAACTGGTTGTAAGCAAGAATGAGAAAGGTCTAAGGTTATGATTTCCCCTCTTGTCGGAATCCTTTCCGCTATGTTTGCTATAAATTTGCCTAAATCTTCTCTATCGATCATGAGCACTCTGACTGTCGTAACTCTCTCCCGAGTAATTACAACAATATACTAGACATATTCTCCTGAATTACGCTAGCTAGCCTTAGTTACAGCTCACTTAGATCGCACCCAATGTTTCGTCATCCCTAATCACTCCTTTAAACCCTTCGTATTGATCCCTCATATACGTTAGGAGTGGTATTGTTCAACAACTACCTAAATATACACTCTTTCCCGAGTAATGCATACTAAATAGGCACAGCCGATTGAGGGCCCTTCAATCAACAACAATCACATTATAGTTGTACAAACAGAGAAATTATTAAGGCAAATCTATATTA
>NW_017696344.1:0-3298 GCF_001879085.1 Nicotiana attenuata
AACTGAGGAGATTCGAAGATTGAAGGCAAGGAACGCTATCCTGGAAGGTCAGCAGGCCCAAGGGGCCCCAGAGTCAAATGAGGAGGTAGTTCGTTTGTCAAAAGAAAATGTTGATCTCAGGGCACAAGTGAAGCACCTAAAAGCATAACTGCTCATCGAGCAAAAGTCGGTGAATGCCCGAATAGACCTAGTTCTCCAAACCCTTGCTGCAGCTTCCAAGCCCTCTACTCCTAGTGCCCCCTAAGCAACCCTTTCAGTGACCAGTTTCTGGATTTTCTATTCTTGTTTGAATGACTTGGCAGTTGTTTTTGTTTCTTTTTGTCTTGATGTGGATGGGATGTATCTGTACTGCTCCCGATGTTAACAATCCAATCTTTGCCTTTGCTTTATAAGAAAAGGCATATGTTTTATATGTAAAAACTATCCTCTTTTGCTATCTAAATGCTTGTGTTCTCTGTTTCTCTTCTCTATCATGTTGTGTACACATATGTGGCATGAGTTAGCTAGGCTAGACTTCTTTATGCTGATTTCATGCTTGTGTATTTTTAATGATGCCAAAAGGGGGAAGTATAATTGAAACAGGGATCTGATTAAGGGGGAAGCATAAAGTGCATAAAGTCAGGGGGAACTTGTGAAGTTCCTATTGCTTCATCTGGTTATTTCTGCTCTAAAAATATGTTATCAATGTCTAAGTTTGTCATCATCAAAAAAGGGGAAATTGATGGGTTTTCAATGTCTTTGCCTTATATTTTGATGATCTAACAAACTTACTGTCAAGAACCAGATAGGGAACCTGGTACACTTGGTATACATTGCTGATCAACGGACTCCAGCTAGGACTCCAGCTAATGTGAACTGTTGCAACTGTAGAAGATAAAGAAACAACACAGGGACCTAATCCCTGGTGTGTCCCTGACAGCAGTACGAAAGTCAACTGTGCATAGCTGGAAAGTGACTACCACAGAAACAGTGGCACAC
Source organism: Nicotiana attenuata (assembly GCF_001879085.1). NCBI lineage: Eukaryota > Viridiplantae > Streptophyta > Magnoliopsida > Solanales > Solanaceae > Nicotiana > Nicotiana attenuata. Next base: position 979 of record NW_017696344.1, read on the forward strand.
AGTGCAACACAGTTCTACTGTCACTTGTCCTTTGACCAACCAAGTGCTTACATCATTCAAGTGATGTCATCAAAGATGTATTAACAAGAGTCTTACAACAAAACATCACTTGAACACTTGAGAATTTTCTTCAAACATTCAAGCCTTCTGAGATAGCGAATTCAATTCTCAAGTGCCTCAAGAACAAAGTTTAACGCTACTACACGCCAGTTCCTAAATCTAGTATTTTGCTGTCCTTAGTTGAGTTGTAACTTTGTAATTGTTCTTCATTGTAATTCCTAAATTTCTTAGCTAGAAGCGTTGCTTAGGAACCCATTTATAAAGCCATAAACCCTTTGTGTTTGTGTCGTGACTAGAGTTTGTCATGAGTTGAAGTCTTTGTAATAGGTGTATTGCAAAGTGGCTTGTAATAGATGTATTACGAGTTAGTGAGGGATTAAGAGTTTAATTCCTAGATTGCATAGGTTGTAATATAAAAGTTGCTCATAGTGAAGTTGAAATCCTACCAGTGTAGGTCGTGATTTTTTATCCCCTTGAGCAGGGATTTTTCCACGTAAAACTCCCTGTCTTATTTACTTACTGTTTTATTAGTATTCTCAATGCAAACTATAGAGGCCCTGATACTCTATAGTTTGGTGGACTCATATATACTATCGTCTACATACAAAGATGGACCTCGACTAACCCTATATGAGAAAGCACTGAATACGTGGGTAATTTGGGTAGATTCTGAAGTAGATACTACAAAAACTAAAGTATTTTTCCAAGGAGTTTCTCCTGACCATGACAAGTGAGTGCAACGAATATTTTATACTTACTGTGTTATATATTCTGAAACAACAATATACGCGTTTAAGTTCTATATACTGACAAGTCATACTTGATTGCAAAATTAGCCCCGCGAGTTCGGGTTCGAAGATGTGTGAAGGAGTAACACAACCATTGAAAAGTACAGAAGAAATTCATCAAGAAGAATTGGTACTAGAGAAAGTTTTGAGAGGGATGAATAAATCAGTTAATTTACTAAACATAACAAAGTTGTCACAATATAAAGCAGATAGGCATCCTTCTGTTTATGGACATGGTGGGCATAGGGACTTGGACTGCACCCATTGGTGTTTGGCTGGTGTTGTTGATACTTGGAATTTACTGTTAAATGCACTTCTTGGATTATGAAAATAGGCTAGGCTTCATAAACTCCCAAGCCAAAAGACTAATTTTTTTATTTCTATATTCGTATCTAGTGATTTTCCTGTACTAATATCCTGATCATATGTTAAATATAAGGAGGGTTTTACTGTATTTTTGGCATAGAAATGAAAGATTTATTAAATTTAATTATACTGGTTCGGCTAGAGACTTTACGTAAACATGTTTGATCTTCATTTCAAGAAAAAAAAACTTGGAAAAATGACTGTATTGCCGCTGTAAAAATAATAGCCAAAAAAATGTATAAAATTTGTATATATTTTGTATATATGTACATTCCATATGTTATATACAAAAATTATACAAGTCTTATACACTTTTTTGGCTACCAGATGTAAATAATTTCTAGCGCGGGCTAAAAGTAATAATATGTAAACCAACTACTAAATTTAAGCCCAAAATAAATGGCCTATGCTTTGGGCCAAAACTAAGAGTATTGCAAGAAGTCTTGGGCCATAATCTCTTTACAATCAGGATGAAAGTGAATTCGGCTACCAGAAGGGTTGATTTGCACAAATAGTGAAAATGACTCCAGGTAGTAATTTTTAAGCATGATGTTTAACATATATCTACGGTTTACAATATATTTAAAGATTAATTACTTTTGCTCAAACTTCAGGACTCGGCGTCCTAGAGTTTAAACCTCAAAATTCAAACTTCAGGACATCGTGTCTTAAAGTTCAAAAATTATGTCCAGAAGTTCGAATGTTATGTCCTGAATTTTAAATTAGTAGTTCAAAAATTTAGGACACTTAGTCCTCAATTTCAAATTAACAGCTCAAAAACTCGAGACACTAAATCTTGAATTTCCAAATTCAGGATACTAAGGGTATGATTGGTATGATGGAAAATATTTTTCGGAAAATATTTTCCCATGTTTCACTGTTTGGTTACACAAAAATGTTTGAAAAATATTTTTCTAAATATCACATTTCCCTGAGATTAGAGGAAAATGACTTCCCTAGAAAAAGTTAGGAAAACATTTTCCAAAAACTCCACCTACCCTCACATCTAACCCCAACCCCCTCCCCCTCTCTCCCCTACCCCACCTCTCATGCATCATCTCCAAAACGGTTTTTTTTTTTTCTTTCAGATTTCAGCTTTTTTTCTT
>NW_017696345.1:0-3298 GCF_001879085.1 Nicotiana attenuata
TGATAGCCACTGCCCACCCAAATGCATTTACATGAGTAGCCAGAATTCCTCTTGACCCTATTAAATTGCACAAATAACCTCTGACTTACCCTTGTTTTCACCCAACACGTGTATAACTCCCTCCAACACCTGTACAACATATTAAAAACACCCCCCCATTTCCTAATATACCGACAATCCCCACTATCCACCACATATCCCCAAATCATTTCATCTCTCCAGAACCTCCTCACCTCCATCTGAAGCTCTCCTAGGTAACATCGACTGTCTTTCTCTTTCTTCTGTGTTGTATCTTCTTCATTTTTGCTCCACTCATCTGTACTAACTTCTTTTCTTCTTTGGATTTTCATGTATCTACTTGCATCTGTATGCCAAGCTGCTGCTACTATGACTTCTCGAGTTCTCCGCCTGACTGCTTCAACTACTGTGACTGCCTGGTGGTATACTCCTTCTGGTACGCCATTGATTATCACACCCCTCTGATGAACCACGAAGAAGCTGCATCTGTAACCCTTGGTCGAATCTGTACCTTTCCTGTCTTTGTAGCTTGTATTTAGGTCCTTCCATGTCTGTAGAAAAATATTACTTTCCTTTTCCTTAATTATTTCTTTACATGTATGCATCATACAGTAAAATTTACTGTCAGTCACACATGTAACTAAAAGGTCCCAAAGCTGTGCTTGTATGTTCTGTATTTCTGCTTTTGATGGTTTCCTTTTTGTTACTTTGCGGTATGCTCTTCTGTTCTCTCGATTTTGTGTTGAAAATCTGTTTGTAACCACATTGTATTCTAGGTTTAAGTTAACCCCGGTGGATTGAGCACTTAGTACTGATACCACCACCTGAAGCCTCCTTAAACCCCAGATTACAAGTGTGTCACACCACATGTATAGTTGTATTCCTATCAGCATGATGTATGTATTTATATCTGCATAACATTTGTTGATTTTCCTCTGCTTTTGTTATTGTGATGTATTTGAATTCGAAACTGTACTTGTGCTATATTCTAGGTATAATTTAAGACCATTGGAATGAATGACTAGCATTGATACCACCAATTGATCCTCCATTATACCATAGAATAATAACAAATTCAATAAAGCAGCAGAATAACTAATTCTGTGTTGTAAGTCTTGTATCCTGTTAAAGCTTCCTACCAAGAAAGACTTGTTCATAGGAGCAAAGGGAGTAAAATTAACAGCAGTCCCCTCTTCCATAAGGATTTGGGGTTCATATGTGCAATTAATGCTGTTTTCACCTGCCTGACTCCCTAGTTTCCAATGAAAAACTAGTCTCTTTGCATGCCCAATTCTCTTAAGCATTCTGAGCCTTTTTTCTGATTTTAGAACCCTCCAACTATAAGTATCTATGCTTGCCCTGTCTTCATCTCCTAGGGAATGAGTGCACTGCACTAATACCACCCTATAGAGATGAAATACCTGACAGAACATAGATACTAAGCTCCTACCTGCAAAAAAGAAAACAATGTTAGAAAAGATCTGCATCACCATACTATCCTCTATGCAGATTTGAGTATGATGATTCCCTAGATTAGCTCCTTGACCCTCCTGCATCTCTTTCTCTCCTCTTAATTCCCTGCTACTTTCACTCTGATATATGGACATTGCATCTTATCCTCATTCACTATTCTCCTCCCCTGTACATCTAGATCCCAGAAGTCATAGCACTCAATCATGCCATAATCAAGTGCAAAATTTGCCAAATGGTCTGCCAACTTGTTCCCTTCTCTGAAAATATGTGACAGTTTCATCCTACATCCTTCCTGAAGCTTCATAATCTCTTCTACATATTCCACAATACACCAAGGTGGTTTCCATGTTCCCTCAATAGTATTCTTCATGAGCATAGAATCTGTCTGCAGCCATATGTGAGAATAATTAAGAGTTCTGCATATTCTCAATGCCTCTAAGATTGCTACAGCTTCTGCTTCATTGTTAGATCCTTCAGTAATCTCCCTTCCCAATGCATATTTCACATCACCTGATGCATCCCTTAGACAAAAACCAATAGAACTTCTTCCAGGATTCCCTCTTGATGCCCCATCTGTGTTGACTTTTATCCAGCCCTCCATAGGAAACTCCCATAGTACTTTCTCATATTTAAGCCTTGGAGTATAGTTTTCCATCATAGTCAGCAAATTAGACCATCTGTGAGGTACTTGTAGGTTAGGTTTCCTCATCTGCACAAGGTGCTGGAGATGTGTTGACACTTGATAGATTACTCTGCTGACTGATACACCTTCTCCATGTTTTAGACTATTTCTTCTCTTCCATAGCTCCCAAACTATGCAAGAAGGTAAAGCCTGCATGACTGGTTTTAATCTAGACAGCACAGGTACAGTCCAGCATCTTGTAATGGCTTGGTGTAGAGTCAAACCTTGTACTGATATTCCAGCTCTTGGTAGGAAATACCTCCATACTGTCTCAGCAGATTTTGATGTGTAGAACAGATGCACTAATGATTCCTCTTTAGGTGCAGCACAACACCAACACTTAGATGGCATGAAATACCCCAGCCTTCTCATAAAGTCATCTAATGGTAATTTAGCTTTCCACACCTTCCACATGAAAAAGGATATCTTAAAAGGAAGACCTCTTACCCAAATCATCTTATAAGCTCTTTTAGGATGATCTCTCCTTCTCAAGTATTCCCAGGCTGTTTTGACAGAAAAATAGCCTTTGGGTTCCAGCATCCAAAATGGTCTGTCTATGTCATTTTCTACCAGTGGGGGGCTGATCTTCTCAATAATGTGTGATGCTAAGTCTTCTGGTAATAATTCCATTAATCTATCAACATTCCAAGCTCCATTCTCCACTAGTTCATACACATTCTGTGTTCCCTCATCTATACCAAAGTCTTGTGGAACAAGAAAATAAAGGGCCCCTAGTCCAGTCCAGTTATCATACCAAAACAAAGAAGAGCCCATTCTCAATTTCCATATTATCTGATGTTCAATAAGATCCCTGCACTCCAACATTTTCTTCCACACATGTGAGCCTTCCCTCCAAGGTACTACTACTGCATTTAGTTTTTTGCAGTATTTCTGACTCATGAAAGAGCTCGACAGACTAGGTTTAGTTCTGAAATTCCACCAAAGCTTACAGAACAGGGCCTTGGAAACATCATGTAGGGATCTGAAGCCAATTCCCCCTTCATCATAAGGCATACAAAGAGTGTTCCATGAAGCCCAATGTCTGCTATTTCCCCCAACTGAGCTACTCCAGAAAAACCTGAGCAAACAATTTATGCAGTTTATAATAACATAGTTGGGGGGTTT
>NW_017696346.1:0-3297 GCF_001879085.1 Nicotiana attenuata
TTTGTCAAATAACCAAAACCCTAGGCGCCGCCTCCGCCGCCCACGACGGCGCCGCCTTCCAAACTTTCCCAAATTAACACCCCTTGTTCCCCTTCTCATCCTCTTTCCGAATCCGTCAATGGCTCCCTTCGAATCATTCCCAAGCCCTTCGAATCTTAAATCAAAGTTCCGGTCAAAAAATGCAAAGGCACCTAAATCTTCCCAAGATCACACCATGTGTTCCCCTTAAGGTCTTCATTCCGAATCCATAATTACTTTCGTTCAAATCCCTCCACAGGTCTCCGAATTTCAATTCAAAAGATCCGGCCTAACCCTAATGGTTCCAAATCTCATCAAAACAGGGGTCAAACGACTTCCTCACTTTCCTCATGACAACCCCGTCACCAGAAGCACTCAAACCTCGTCGGAATTGGTCAAGTTGGGAGTTGACAAAATGGCAGAATCCTAGACTCGAGTCAGTGAGTTTTTTTTTCTTTTCTTCTCTGTTTTCAGTTGTTGTTATTTTTATTGTTTTGTTTTTTGTGATGAATTAGAATTTCCGTTAAGAGTCATGATGTTCCTCTGCCATATAGTTAGTAAATGGTTAGTTTGATTTCAGCAATAGGCATCCATGTTTAGCTATCCTTTGGTAATTTTGATTTTTGTTTGATTATTCGTCATTAGTTGGTTCGATTTGGTTTCGGCTAATTTCGATTGAGTAGTTCATTGCTGTATTTAGGATTTCTATGTTAAACTTCAATTAATCATATTAGTTAGATCAGTTTTTGTTTAAGTCCTGTTTGGTTGTAGTTGATAAGTTTCACATAGGATAAAAGGGTCTGAAAACTTAGTAATTTCAAATGAGTCCAAGGGCACATTGGGTAACTAGTAAGGGACAGGAATGCTGTAGAATTAGTTAGAATTTCCTAACTTTCTAGATAAGTTTCAAATCAAATTTTTGGTAACTTAGGGGGTGTAACTTGAGTAACAAGTCAATAACTAAGGGACTATGTGGGTAAAACTGAATTTAAGAGAGGAACTAAAGGGAAAATAGAAAATCTGAGGCTGGCCCTCATTTGTGCCTATAAAATGGCATGCCCTTTGCCTTCACTCACAAGTTTTCAGCCTCCAATTTCCACAAAAAACCTTTGATAGCATCCATTAGCTCCAATCTGAATTTCAAATTCAAATTTCTCTAGATCTAGATCTTCAGAAAACCAAAAACCGAGAAAAACAAAAAACAGAATACTCAAAACAAACAACATTGTGATTGTGGTGATTGCTTTACATCTTCTAGTTCGAAATCTGATTTCTGAGGGTTTCAAAGTGCTACTGGGTTTGATTTCGAGTGGATTTTGGTTTCAATTGAGTTATTTTGGGGTCAATTTTGGTGTTGTACATCTGTTACATTTTTCTGGGCTGTGTGACATTGTGTATTGGACTCAATTGTCTTTCCGCTGCTGTTACCTGTTGTTGACATTGCTATTTGCTCACCCTACTGCTGATCTCTTCTTCCTCTTGTTGTATTTCAACTTCCAGGTACATATCTTTAAATTCATCTCGATGTAGCCTTGAATTGGAGTGGAAATGCAAAGTGTTCATCAGATCTCTGTTCGTTGAATGTTTTCCATTGTTTAGATGTTAGTTAGTTATTTGGCTTGTATTACATGAATAATAAACACGTAGACTGTATAATTAGGATTTATTTTTATTTGATTTGGACTGCTCATGGACTGTATTGGACTGTTCTAATTGATTTATACAATTGCTGGGTTTAGTCTGTGTTAACACAGTTATTAGTTCTCTAGAGCAAGTCAGGATCATTCAGAGTTTGATAGGCATTGAATCATAGCTATGTTGAAACAGCGGGAATTTCTATGAGTATTGAGTGTAATATTGATTAAACATAAGTCGATTTGCTTGAAACGATTTGAACTTGTATGAGCATAGTGTAATATTAACTAAAGGGTTCGAAACTTAGGTTGCTGCAGGTCTACAAATCTGTTGTTATCCATGATGTATTTATAGTTAGTTCAGCTATTGTTTCCATTTGAGTACCAAAATGAATGAATTTGAGCCTCAATAACAGTAGGTCCACTCTTCACATTTTCGTTTGGATCACAGTAGTACTTCCGTATAAACTCCTCAATCGCCTACTTTCTCAGAATTTCCGCATAAGTTTTGTCAATCTGGGGTAAATTAATAAGAAATTTAGAAAGGTTAATCCAGCAATCATTGAACCAATTAGAATTAGATTTTCCCTTCTTTATGGTCATCAGTCAATGGACACGTTTTGGGCCTCAGTAGCATTAAGGCATGGCCCAACTCCAGTCTTACCCAGCTCATTAATTGGGCCTGTTTTGAAGCCCAGAGCTGACAACAGCTCAGCAAAACAACAAATTGTGTTATTTTATATTGGGCCAGGCTCAAGATTCGAAGGCCTGAATGAGCATTTAATCAGAGATTAATTTTGACAACATGGGGGTTGGGATTTCAGGTTAAGTAGCATACTTGAATTAAGAGGTTCGCCTCTTGTTCAAATGTGAACTTGAACCGGAGCCCGAGTTCCTTGTTCACTTTAAATAATAGCAACTGATAAAATTTATTAATTAGGATTTTTTTAGAGACATTCCATACTAGAAAACAATAGTCTTTCTAGAATGGCCCTTAAATAAAATGAGACGAGCCCCGCCGCACAAACATATAAATTGCGGAGCCCTCATTAAATGCTTTACTAAAATATTTTAGAAACTCGGGACGTGCCATTTAGCGAATTTTCATGGCCTCCCGCAAAGTTAATAAGACGCTAGCTACTTTAGGCGCGTTTTTAAATAATTTTACCTTCTTAAATACGGGTGCACATTTATGTGACCCAAATCTAAATCCCAAAACGTTGAATAAGAGGTGTTGAGATCCGGGTGCATTTCATGTGATGCGATCCAAAAACGCGCTCTTAAACGGCGTTCACTTTCTTAAAATTTATTTAATTAAAAGCGGTTAAATTCTGGAAATGCACATAGGCTTGAACATGTACTAAAATCAAATAATTTTAGCCAAATATAATAGTTGAGCGACCGTGCTAGAACCACGGAACTCGGGAGTGCCTAACCCCTTCTCCCGGGTTAACAGAATTCCTACTCGGATTTCTGGTTCACGACTTTTAAACAGAGTCAAACCCTTTCCTCGATTCGGGATTCAAACCGGTGACTTGGGACACCATAAATCTCCCAAGTGGCGACTCTGAACTTCTAATAACGAATCTCGTTCGATTGTCCTTTAATTGGAAAAACTCCTTTTATTATACCCTTCACGGGGCGT
>NW_017696347.1:0-3297 GCF_001879085.1 Nicotiana attenuata
GGGCTGATTGCCATATTTTGGGCTTCGTGCCGATTATTTAAACCCTTTAGGGATTATTATCACTGTTTTCATGACACTTAGCATATTAAATGATTTCAGCCCTGAGTTAAACCCTGTTTTGAAATGTGTAGTCATATTGTTAAAGTTTAAAGACTTAAATTGCATTTTTCTGATGTTTTGAGTTAAAAGCTATTACATGACATTGCCCGAGTGGTTCATTTGCATGTTCTGGACTGAGGATGGATCGGGCTGCACGCTGCAGCGATACTATGATGATATTGCGCTTGGTTTGTAGGAGCCCCTCCGGAGTCTGAACCCCCACAGTGAGCGCGGGTACCCAAATGGATCGGGCTGCGCGCCGCAGCGGTCATGTGCATTGCATTGCATTCATGCATTGGTTCCTGTTTGTATTACGTGTCATGACATTCAGCACTCTCATTTCATTGGCATTCGTGTTACTTCTTGCACTGTTTACCAGACGCCCTGGTGTTAATTGTTAGTGGAGTGCTGTGCCCGAGGGGCTGACTTATGTGCGGGCTTGCATTAACTGATTACGCATTCATTTGCTTGACTGTTGGAAAAGGATATTTTCAAGAGAGGTTTTTAAACTGAGCCAGATATTTTCTAAAGGATTTTTCACGATCTTACTGTTTTCTAAAAAGGGTTGTACTGTCCTATATAGCATGATGGAGTGCTCTTACGTGATTTCTTGCCTCTCAGTTATTATTTACTCTTATTACCACTGAGTTGGAAGTATTCACTTTACTCCCTGCACCTCGCGTGTAGTTGCAGGCATTGTTCACCCGGTAGCGGGTGATTAGCGGACTGAAGGTAATACTAATATAGCTGAGCAAGGTGACCGCCAGCGTTCGCGGCACCGGACTTCATCTTTTGGATTCTGGATTTCATTTTATATATATATGACCCTGTAGTTGTGTTCCTACTTCTAAGATGCTCGTGACTTGTGACACTCCGGTCGGGTAGTAATTAACAGTTTCTAACGCCATTAAGTTGTATCTTCTATTCATTTATGTTTAATAATTGTTAGTGAAAGGATTTGGGTTAGTTGGCTGGCCTTGTCTTCATGAGAGGCGCTATCACGACCGGGTATCGGAATTGGGTCGTGACAAGTTGGTATCAGAGCCTAGGTTACTAGGCCTCACGAGTCATGAGCAGGTTTAGTAGAGTCTCGCGGATCGGTACGGAGACTTCTGTATTTATCCTCGAGAGGCTGCAGAACCTTTAGGAAAAACTTCCTATTCTTGGAATTCTTATCGTGCGTACTTGATTCAGCTTGAGATATAACTATTGAAATTCCTTCCACACGTCTGTACGCGCACGTGAGCGCTCAGTATTACATGTGCCTCGATGGCTTGCGATTCCCCGATCTAGGGGCGAGATGTGATCTTCGTGAGTAGGTTGGGCCAGTCTGGAGGACTTGAGGCCAGATCTTTGCCTATGGCTTGAGCACTGAGTTGCTGATTGTGTGAGCAAGTGTTTTGAACTTATATGTTCGGTAATGTCCTTATTAGCCGGAATGGTGGTTGGATATCCATGTGCTGAGTATGTTAGAATTGTGAGATGTATCTACATGACTTGGTAGTGACGAAGAGGTCTGTTGGATAATAGATGAACTGTTAAGTGTTCGATCCCTATTGTGATTTGTTGTGTAGCCCGAATTAAGGGCGCGTGAAGAATATTTCCGTGTCTTCTAGTTGGTAAGTAAAGTGCATTACATGTGGCGGTATGAGTTCAGACGCAGGAAGACTAAATTGACTGTGTAACGTATGTGATGGTGGAAGGTGTGCTGAAATACTGAATTGAGGTGGAGCAGGTGGATTATCTCCTGCGGAGTGTTCTTAAGGGGTACGATTCTTATGTGTATTATTAGAAGATCTCATGTGTAATTGAAGAGTACGAGTTGAAAGTTGATAAATTCGGGTCGCTCTAGAGGGTGGACTCAACTGATGTGGGAATGAATGCGAGATTTGTAGGGGATTACAGTACTAGATGATCTGTCTTTTCACAAACTTGTACATTATTTGAGTTTAATCTCACTATGACATTGTGGCATCATTAGAGTAAAAGTGTTATGAGCTGTTAAGTGTGTCTTGATATATGGCTTCGAGCCAAGTTGGGGAGGTTGCTGTTGATTAGCTGATTGCACGGTTATGTGCTATGTTGGGTACGTCTCGAGGTATGCTGGCGAGTTAGTTCTAGTTACACAGATTGAGCCGAGGATGGCACGAGTGAAGCAAAATTTCGACAAAGGTTATATTATGTTCCATAGGGTATGAGAATTACGGAATGTCTAGAGTTGTTGTTGGTAGAGGATGCTCGGTGCATAGAGCAGGAAGTGCTTGGTTGTATTGGGATGAGAGTCTCATTTTACGGTATCGGAGTGCCAATAAAGCACGAGTGGTTCTGTTCGTTAAATCAGGTAAATTGTAGATGAATAAGAGTGAATGACTCTCGATAATGGTTCTAATGTGTTCAAGAATCTACATGTAACACTCAGGTGTTTTAAGGTGGTGTATGTGACTAAAGACAATGTTTTCAATAGAAAATGTCAAGACTTGCGTATTTTTATGTTGATCATGGGATCCTATGTGTCGATACCTGGAAAGTAAAGGAAGCGAATTTAGATTCGCAGAAAGTTCTCAGAGTGAAGTATTCTGGAATGTGGTATTTCGGGGAAACAATTGAGAGAGTATTCAGTGGCCTATGGGTATTAGACAGTGTGGTCTTATGTTCGAGTCTCGTGTGGTAAGCTTGGGGTTGGGGCATTGTGATGCTACAGCGAGGGAGAAATATAAAGTGGATGATGAATCAAAAAAAGGGAAATTAGATAGATGGAATAGCTTGGTAGTAGACCGAGTCGGTATGGTAAGGATGTGATTAATTCTTCGTATGTGTTCGAGGTAATGGGCTTTTACAGGTATTGTGCAGCAAGGCTCTTGAGTTCTGACAGCTTGCTTAGCTTGGTTCGGGTAGAAGGATTCAGTCCTGGCAGTTTAGCTTGTGCAATGGAATTGGGGGAGAGTTCTTGATAAGTTTTACCGTGGTTTAGAGACGTATAAATTGCCTATGGGCATGCGAAGCATGGAATGTGTAATGATTTCTCTTCTTGATGGGATTGATGGAGAGTTCTTGACTAGTGGAGTACGTAGATGTTTGTGGTTAGGAAGGGAGATGGAGTTCTCATGTTATACTAGTGTGGTATGGTATATGCGATATGTGGTGGAGGATTGGGATTTGTGTGTGTAAGGTTACGGTTCTAGTCATAATGGAAAGTCA
>NW_017696348.1:0-3297 GCF_001879085.1 Nicotiana attenuata
AACGTTTGTAGAGAAATTTTGGACCAAGGACAAGCACAGAGCCGCCGTGGAGGCCGGGTTTCATCTTTTCTTCCATCAAACTTAGTAATTTTTATGTTTCTTTGTATGAATTGTTGTTTTGCTACATTGTCTATGTGGAGCTAAACTTCACGTTCTAGGGTTGTGGTTCTTTCATGACTATTGTTATTCGGATATTGATTTTGATTTCTTAGTTTATGAGATTGGTTTATTTATTCAATCCTGCACTTAATTATTTGATTGCTTGATCACCATTTGAATACTATCTACGAATCTAGAGTTGAACTCGAAAGTGGGAATTCTAGATTGCATATAGGATTGAGTAGAGCAAGTTCTTGAACCTAGGCCTCGGGGAACGGATTCACGGTTAGGATAGACATATACCTAATTGCCTTGCTTGGTTAAAATACAGGAATTATAAATGCGTTTTTGTTGATTCTAACTCCATATACATATAGGCGTTAGGTTAGCTTGAATAGGCGAGTAAGAACTCGACATATTCTTATGAGCAATATTAACCCTGTCAACCAATAAACTAGATAAATTAGTTACTCAATTCAATTGAAGAATACAATAGGAATGTTAGATAGCCCATAACCCTAGATCGTTTTCATTACATTGATATCATAAAAATCTGCTCTTTCTCTATCCAAAGTTCATTATTTGTTTTTATTTATTTTAATTAGTTTAGAATCAAATACTTCTTGGTTTAATTCTTGTATAGATAATTAGGATAGTCTAATTTAGTTAATAGTTGATCATAATTCCTCGTGGGTTCGACATCCGACTTTTAGTCACTTTATTACTTGACGACCGCGTATACTTGCGTGTGCGTTTGGCCGCAACAGTTAGAAACTAGACTCGTATATCTTCAATTTGATAAGTAGATAATCCCTTGATTCCAAGTATATTGGGAGAAAAGTGCAGCTATATTTGACCTAAATTTCAGCACATTATGAATGCAACTTGTGATGACCTTTGCCAACTTTTGTTCAACAACTCGCTTAAAAAAATAACACACAACTATCATACGACTAAAATAACTCATAACTTAACCCCCTTTATCATGTTAATCACCCTAGTATCACCCCAAAAGTATATGTTATAACATTCCAACCTTGTCGACTTTCGACGAAACTTATTATCTTCTATTCGTTTAGCGTCTAAGCTTTCCAACCCTTGTGGTACTTGTTATTCATGATCTTAAAGATTTGTAACCTCCAAGATAACATGATGAACTTACGTTATGTACTTTCAAAAACGATCTCATTTCCGAGCTTACATCAATTGGGTTGCGACGTACTCTCACTTACGAAAACATGGGATGTAACATCATTCCCCCCTTTGGAACATTCGTCCTCGAATGTTGACTGATGCATTTATCAGTCTCATAACATATAGCTCTTATGAATACTTTAATATTGTCCTTGACATCTAGGAAACTATTCTGTAAATAAATCCAAAGGTCAGGGTATTCCCCCCTTTAGGCCTCTTCTCATACCACGACCTGTGGTCGAAATTCTTCCAATCTCGTAACTGTTGTTACCTTCTGTCATGCATCGTGTACAAACCGTGTACTTGTATGTGTGCCTATGCGACTCTTCTCTCATTTTTCCTCCAGTGTTTAGCCAATCTCTAGGCCTCACTTTGTGAACATATACAGAACTATGACAAGATGTCACTCTAGGCATCTATAGGTGTACTAAAGTTCTTCGCTTGGTACTTTGTCGAACTTACCACTATTACTATACCTTGCTTCATAACCTCGGTGATCTATGCTCATGGTTTTACTACATCTAGGTAGGTCATACTATATCCTAACTCTTACTTCGGTTTATTATTAACGAGATCTGCCACCTAGCTCTGGGTTTCTCTTTCGCCGCTTGTCCTATATGTATAAATCCAAGTCCTTTAATGCTTCCTCATTACTATTCATCTTAATAATGACGGTCTAATCTCATCTCATACTTTGCAACTTTTATCCATCCATTGGTGATTCACCTTAGTGTTGATCCATAATCTACCACTGATAACTTGAAACCTCTTACATAATACATTGTCACTAGGGCTCACGTCTCATCAGGGAACATCTGAAGTGATTTGCCCGATCCACCTAGGGACGATACTATACTTCAATAACCGTATTTCATAGCATCCTAACATGATTCATCTTATGGGGGTATTCCAATCCCGTGAAATTCATAAAATCCTTTTTCTTTAAATTATTCCTCAATCAAAGGCCTAAATGTCATCCTCTTATCTATCACAATGACACCCTTATTCTACTACCGGGGCAGCATTTCATCTCTTCTAATTGCTCCTAGTCTTAGACTCCTCTGTGTTCATTCAGGCTGTACCGAGCTTTTTATTACATATGGAAATCATGAGCTCCCTTGTTTTGATGGGTTTAATCCCAAGGACTTACATATTCTCGTCACCTTCTCACTCACCTTTTCATATCCTTGCTCCTATCTACCTAAAACCTTGTTGCTCTATGATACTTTACCTTACGACCTACACCTATCTATTTATACTACTCGCGTTCTTCCTTTAACTTGCTAGCACCATGAATTTCCTTTCGTGCCTTCTCAGTTGTCCTTAAATGCAAGCAATAACTTTTCCTGGTCGTTCTATCACTTGTTGCATGAATACTTGGCTTGTCTTATTGCCCACGAATACTGTAATTTCCTGTACCTCATATGATCTCAAACATCACCTTTGATTTTTTTTCCCATTCATTAGCCACGATAGGTGCCACTTTCTTATGGAGTGTATACAATATTGTAGTGAGACTGTTGTCACAAGATCATTTACTCTTTAGCTCACTATGCTTAGGTGGAAACCTTCTTCCTTATTTCCTCAGCTAGTCTTCGTTGTAGTACTTAGGGAGACCTTCTGGCTCTTGTAAAGTTGCGAGCTTGTTATATCGTACACCCGAAGGAAATTTTCGTTGTTCTTACTCGCCTATAATAATCCTTAGTTACATAACTTCGTGCCCTTGTGCTCGTAGGGTTACTTCTAAGCTCAAATTTTGATTGTCTCCTTAGTGGCACTCTCTCTTATTTTCATAAAACTTAAACGGTACCTTTAACTGCCTCAACTCCTATCCGAAAGTTTTTAGATGATTGCGATCTCGTATCTGCGAGACTGAATTCCCTATGTTGTGGTTCACTACATTTTTCTTGCATGATCTATTGATTTATCTGTGACCTCTTGTCTAGCCATAATCGGGCTCTTCCTGAATCAACTACTAATTACTCGTTGGTCCATTCTCATATA
>NW_017696349.1:0-3296 GCF_001879085.1 Nicotiana attenuata
GCTGGCAAAGAGTGTGCAAAGAGACGCGGATCTTAATAGGTACGAGCAAAGGTTTAAGAAAACAAGAAGGAACGGTTACTCGGATCTCTTGATAATTTGAAGAGACATCGATGGAATGAATCAAAACAGCAAAAAGTACAGATACGTAATATCTGCAATTAATGAGCATAAATGATGAGGAGCGTTATAGAATCTTCACAAAACAGTTACGGTTGCCAATTATAACATTTCATTAATGACATTAATTGCTCTATTATGAGAGGAAAGAAATGTAGTACTTAGAAATAGCTATAAAAGGAGAGAAATAACATTTGTAGGGGGGACACTGATTATTATTGGAATATACTTATTTACATTGCTTTCAATTGTTTATTCAATTACTTCCTAGTCCAATTTTTCTTCTCTTGTTACGTAATTACTTCCTTATTGGATTATCAGTAACCCGAGTTCTTCTAAAATTATGCTTTGACCGAAATTTCTATTTTCTGGTTAAACACTGATGCTTGAACGACTCGCTGAAAGGATAGTTGAAAAGATTAACAGCTTCAGTTTTGAGTTGACACTATCAAATCAAATGCTGAAATTGATAAAGTTCTCCATACAAGTAAAGTAACAAAGATCTTGATCTCCCAATAGGTTCCGGAACTTCGTAACTTGCAGCTCTGTTTTTGACTTGTATGAAGTATATATAAACCGGCCGAAGTATTAGTTATCTTACAAAGCATCAGTTTGCAAAAAGGGAACAGAGTTTATTAACCATGTCTATAGTTACACTAGTATTTAGAAGGCTGAATACATATGGAGACGCCTAAAGTTGTCATGAATTTTTGTTTAGACGCCTTAAGTAGGTCTTATTTCAATTAAATACTTATAGTAGGTCCAAAGTATACCAATCAAACATATCTCGCTGACATAATTGATAGCGTGAGTTGTACCGTATAACATGTGCTTTGGCTTGATATTTTCGGTTGTAGTGTACCAAAAAAATAAACCACAATAAGTCGGTTTTCCTAAAGTGAAAATAGAATAACTAAGAGATGAAAGTGTGTACATATATTTGTGCGTCAAAAATACTCATAGGACATTAATAGAGGACAATGAACACGAGCATCCTACATAAGCAACTCACGATATCAACCATATCAATGAAATGTGTCTGATTGGTACACTTTGAGCCTACCACAAGTATTCAATCCGAAGAAAGTCTACGTGAGGTGTCTAAATAAAAAACCGTGACAACTTTAGGTGTCTTCGCATGTATTCATGGAACAATTGTTATTCACTTTAATAAAGATTTGCATTACCTGGATCATTTGTTCGTTTGTGTATCCTTATTAGTAGATGCTTTGGGGTTTAGAGTTTAGATCATACACGAAAAGATTAATTTTTAAGGAATAAGTTTAAGTTCACAACCTAACGTGGAAGTTGGGCTCACCGTCGACATGATTACAGTACAATTTCTAAATATAATTTATCTTGATTATGAAAATGGTCTAATTTCAACTTCTTTTGCTAGTACTAAACTAGATTAAATAGAGATAAATGTTTTTATACTTGTTATATATAATAAATTCTCTAGTTCATTAAATATACTTATACTCTAATCTGGATATGATTGTTATGAACAATATATGTTGATTATTATTTTGACTTATTAATGGAGAGATTCATTATGGATGAGAGTATCTATAAATTGGATGATGAAAGTATACATTATGTGACGTAATAATGTATTGATAGAAATCCATGTTTCGGTTTGGAAATTTTTTATTGTGTAAACTCTGCACTTGAAGATTGTATCTGGCAAAGAATGTTTTAATCAATTAATTAAATATTCAGTAATTTAAAGTAATTGATAGTTAGTTCTATGTAATAGTAGCATGGAGAGTTAAATATTGTTTAATGGTAAATTAGAATTTTAATAAGGAATGTTATTACTAAGTTTTAATGGAATAACTACTAATTTATTATGGAAAGAATAGTCCATGTTGAAAGGAGCCTGAATCAAATAAGAACTTAGAGTAATTAAGTTTTTACTTGATTGGAAAAAGATATTACTCCGCAGTTAACTTGTCTTGGGAAGCAAGAAACAAATTTTTATATATTGGATTTCTCCAACAAAAAGCAGCAGCTCTTAGAAACCGTACTGACCTACTCAGACTTGATTTTTGTGGGTATCTTCTAGCTTCAAGTGGTATGAATCGATTTATATCTACTTCCTCCGTTCCAATTTATGTGAACCTGTTTGACTGGGCACGAAGTTTAAGAAAAAATGAAGACTTTTGGATTTGTGGTCCTAAACAACTCAAAAAGGGGTCCACAGTATTTGTGTGGTTATAAAAGCTTCTCACTAAGAGTAGAATTGAGAATTTAAGCTAAATTTTGTTTCCAAATTTAGAAAGGGTTCATTCTTTTTGGAACGGACCAAAAAGAAAATAGGTTCACATAAACTGGAACGGAGGGAGTAATTATTATTCAAAATACATATTATGATCATGTACTTTGTGTTGGGTTTTTTGTGTATTTAATATATTAAATACATAAAAGAGGGTGAATGGAAAATGGACGGAAATGAAATTTTTGAGTGAAATTTTAAGTTTACCCCCTTGATAGTGGACATTGTCCCATACTGGAAGAGGAAGAGGTTTTTTATGGGTATATAAGCAATTGCACTTCTTCTAGCTCTTAAAGAGTTGAAAAGAAGGTAAGCCTCACGCCGCCGCCGTCGCTCGCTCGGCTTCGGCTTCGGCCGAATGATTGATTGATTAACTTTTTGGACCAAATTTATTTGTTAATAGTAAAATATTAACAGCCTCCAATCCGTTTTTTCTGTTTTGGTAACAGAAAATTAACTACCCTTCAATTTTCCCTCTTTATTATCCCTCTTTATTGTTGAGTAAATAGCCATTTATGTAATGGCATATATGTTGTGGCCGTTTTGCAGAAACAGCCATTCTGAAGAGTTGCACCTCTTCAGATTTCAGCCCAACTTTGGCTATAAATACAACACTATTCTGCTCAGAATTCACTACGATTTTCTGAGTTTCTTCTCCTTCTTCTGCATACTTTTAGTATCAAACAAAGCAAAAGTAAGTGTGATTTGCTACCGAACTTTGTGTTCGCTAAAACACTGGGGTTTGAAATACCACTACACCAGTGTGTAATTCGTTCTATCCTGGGAGGAAATAATCCATAACCTTGGGTACTAGGAGGGGATTAAATTCCTTAAGAAAACACTGTGAATTCAGTGGGCTCGAATTGGTTTTCTGTCATTTCTGTTTATGTTCATTTCTGTT
>NW_017696350.1:0-3295 GCF_001879085.1 Nicotiana attenuata
CTAAATACGGGTGTGCATTTCATGTGACCCAAATCCAAATCCGAAAACGTTGAATAAGAATGTGTCGAGGATCCGGGTGCATTTCATGTGACGTGATCCGAAAACACGTTTTTAAACAATGTTCGCTTTCATAAAAATAACTAAAAGTGGTAAATAATTATAAAAGTGCACTGTAGGTTAGAACATGTATAAAAATCAGATTTCAGCTATTTATATTAATTTAAGCGACCGTGCTAGAATCACGGGATCCGGGGGTGCCTAACACCTTCCCTCGGGTCAACAGAATTCCTTATTCAGAATTTCTGGTTCGCAGACTCCAATTGGGAAGTCGAAATTTTCCTCGATTTGGGATTTCAAGTTAAACCGGTGACTTGGGACACCAAAAGCCAATCCTATCCCAAGTGGCGACTCTAAATAAATAAATAATCCCATTTCGAATAATGTCACTTTAAATGGAAAAACTCCATTATATACTATCCTTCGGAGTGGTGTGTAAAAAGGAGGTGTGACACCACATACACTTTTACCAGTCAATGGTATACTCTTCCTTCTCATCAAGTTCTTTGGGGCTGATATGATTGTTTTATTTGTTCTCGACCTCATGTGCGGTTTCATTATCGTGCAGGGGGAATGTTTCCCTAGGAATGCTGATGTTAGAATGTTCACTTAGATCCAAATTTTCATGGAGGTATCTATGACTCGCATAAAGAAAAGAAGTGACTAAATGTTTATGAATGTATATGCACTCTTCTATGTGTTACTGCTCCTTCGGCGTAAAGTTTCAAATCTATATCTGTTTTTTTGTTACGAGTCATATGTCTAGAATGCTTCTCATTTTTCCCATCTGAAAGTCTATGCTCTTTTATATTTATATTCATTCCTGTTTGGGCTCAGTTCGTTAGCGTATTTATCAATATGATGGTAATATGACTGCTAGCTATTCATGAAAACTATGACTATTTCTCAGGTCCTTTTTGATTTATGGAGTAATCTGTTGAATGTTGCTTAACTTTGGCGCACTGATATTTTTAGATTGTTTTAGATATCTGTCTGATGGAAAAACTTATCATCATTGTGCTTAATTGAGAAACATGTTGTTATTTTCTCAAGATGTGTGAAACAGTACAAAAGAGAGTTGCTTTCTTCCTCTTTATTTTCTTTCTTTTTTCTTGTGATCTACAGAAGCAGTACAAAAATATTTATATATAGTAGTCATTAGACAAAATTCTCCTAATTAACCTTTTTAAGGCAAAGTTGCATCATTCTTTCTCCTTCTCTTTATCTTCGTAGAAACATATATAAAGATATCTTGGTTTGCAAAGTCACTTTACTACAAGCCAACATGATATTTTATTGTAGCTACTTCGAAAATACTTATGTATAGTCCAATTTTTGCTTTGCATAGGTACTAAATGTATTACTTTTTATCTAAGATTATGTTACTTTTAGGTGTTCTTTGTGAATCTCTTTTCTGTTTTGGCTTGCATCATTACTATTACTAAGTAAAACAATACAAAAGAGGGTTGCCCTTTTTTTTCTTTTTGATATGTAAAAGCAGTACAAAGATATTATAGCAGTCATTAGACATATTTCTCCTAATTAACTTTTTGAAGCAAAGTTGCTGTGTTTTAACTCCTCTTTGATAATGGTTTTGCTTAGCTTAGCTTTTCATCTTGCAAATTAAGGACCGACAATAGAAATGAAATCTGTACGGGGATTAAATTATACTGCTGCTATTAAGAAACACCAAGCCGTAAGAAAGGTGCGAAGTTCAAAGGTTTGAAGCTACATGGAAATATCATTATTCTTCAAACATTAAATACTTATAGGAGCTGTTTGACTTAGAATCTCCTATTGTTTTACGCCTCTTAATTTATCATTGTTCTAACATAAGTATTAAATAAATGATAGTGAATGATAGTTGAAACAGAGTATTCGATCAATAAGATATAAGAATATAACTTCCTGCTAAGAGTTTATGTTTACTTTTTTTTTTTTATTTTGTTTTTTCTCCTGCAAGAGGAATTGCTTATTAAGATATAAATTTGATCATGTAGGTTGTAGCTATACATTCCTGATTTAATATTTGTGGTTGTAGTAGGAAGTGCTGACTTCTATTAAAGCAATTCATTTGCTTCATGTTTTTAGTATTTCAAGTAGACGAGGGTGATGTAAATCTTATATTCTAGACTGGATTACAAATGTAGTCTTATAGTATTTGTCCTTTAATCACGTTTTTTGCTTTCTACACATTGCAGAGTATTTCTTGCAAACAAGTACTATTCTTTCAGCCTTAGTCGATGTCCTTGATGAAGAAAGGATCGGAAAGACAATTGTAAATATTGGATAATTTACTAGAGATTCTTCTTCTTTGGTAAATTACATCTATTCTTTGTTATCGGATAGCCTCCATATGCCACTAGCAGCTTTTGTGGTTACAAGATTCAAAGCAGACAATATCCTTCAATATAGCATACGATAATGAAGTAGTTCTCATCCAATTTAACCCCTTAATAATTGAGGTTCTTGAAAACTCTATTGATGGTAATTCAAGTAAGTTGGTCGATTTATTGAGCAACTAATGTAGAGGCATACTTTAACTCCTTATGGATTAGTAGGAGTATTCTATTGGTTTCTCTTTTTTTTTTTTTTTTTTCAGGTAGCTTATTAAAAGTTAGTGGCAAGCCGCTGGATAAATTAGCAAAGCTAAATGAGTTAGCTGATTTTTCGCTTTACGAAAAAATTAATTTTTTTTATCATTATTATTATTATTACTTATAACTCATAATGAGGAGTAAATATTTTACCGATCAAAAAGAAGATCAAATATTTCATGTTGTTTAAAGAGCCACTTGGTATCGGTGGCCCTTGGCAATAATAAATATTTATTTTTTATTTAATTGTTTTGGTTGCAATCGCTAAAACAAATCTACAACATACATATGTTTTTATTGTCTCTCTTAGCTCTTTTTTTCTTCTTTGAATCGATCCGCGCATCGCGCGGGTACGTATACTAGTTTATAGTTAAATTAATATATATTCTCACTTAATTTATGACTTAACAATAATGGACTAATATAAAACACCAGTTGTAGGGATAAGTTTTTATCATACAACAACTATATTCCAACGAGCTAGGGGTCTCGGACTCACGACCTTAACCTGCCAATGATATGCCAATAGCTATTGTCACACAAAAATAATTAGACACCTATTTTCCTATTTGATATTTAAATTAGGATTTTAATGTAAATTGTGGCCCACGTGACTTTTAGTTTGGTTTAACAAAATTAAT
>NW_017696351.1:0-3295 GCF_001879085.1 Nicotiana attenuata
TATATATATATATATATATATATATTTGTAATTACTCCTCCTTTCAATATAACAGAAAATCATTTTCCTATTTTCCTTCTCTGTAACTGTCTTCTTCTTCATTTCACTCATAGCCATGGCAAAGCTTCATTCGAGCATGCATTGATGGAGTTGAAGTGCTAGCTCAAATCTATCGAGCTCACATGGTATCATAGCCAGGCCCATCCCAATTTATTGTTACCGATGTTGGGCCCCCATTTATATTGTCCATGCTCCAGTTGCAGGCCTGGGCGTGAGGGGGTTGTTGAGTTGTGTCCCACATCGGTGGGTTATGGGTATCTTGGTCTCCTTATATGGTCTTGGGCAGTTCTCACCTCACAAGCTAGCTTTTGGGGTTGAGTTAGGCCCAAGGTCCATTCTTGTCCTAGATTTCCGCAAATTATATTAGATCTACGATATTCTTCTCCTTCTGTATCATCTTCCTCGCAAAGCTCGATCAACAGTTGTTAATGGCGGGTGATAAAATAGATCACACACATCCTTTGTTTGTACATCCTTCAGATACTCCTAGTTCGATTTTGATTCCTGCAAAGCTCACAGGATCAGAAATTTATGGGTTATGGCGTCGATCTATGCAAATTGCACTACAAGCTAAGAGGAAACTAGGGTTTGTGCTAGGGACATGCAAAAAGAGCTCGTTCGAGACTGCATTACATAAAGATTGGGAGACATGCAATACAATTGTGTTGTCCTGGATCATGAACACAGTGTCTCCAGAATTACTTAGCGGAATTGTGTACGCATCTGATGCACATCTCGTTTGGGAAGATCTGAGAGAAAGGTTTGACAAAGTAAATCGTGTGAGCATTTTTCAACTACACAAGGAGATAGCCACTATTTTGCAGGGGACAGATACTGTATCTGCATATTTCACAAAGCTCAAAGAGCTATGGGCTGAATATGATGCGATGGTGCCTATCCCTAATTCAAAGGAATATGTTGAACAACTCCAGCAGCAAAGGCTAATGCAATTTTTGAGTGGACTCAGTGAGACTTATGATCAAGCAAGAAGACAGATCCTGATGAAAACTGTAATGGCCAACCTTAAATCAAGCCTATGCCTTGATAATTGAAGATGAGAGTCAAAACTCTAACTCGATTGTAGGAAATTAAGGAGATCCCATTGCTATGCAGGCAGGCAGGGGACAGCCAACAATTCAAACCAACAAATACAAAGGAAAGAAGCCATTTATAAAGTGTGACTACTGCAACAAGCCAGGGCACTCAAAGGAAAACTGCTATAAACTTGTTGGATATCCAAATGACTTTAAAAATAGAAAAACATATGCAGCAAACTTAACAACTAGAGCACTTGAAAATGACAAACCAACACAGGATCGTGAAGGGAAAGGCAGAGATGATGCACTGAAAACAGGGCCATACTTCACTGAAGATCAATACAGGCAAATCCTAAACATGCTGAACAAAGAGACTCCCGAATGTCAAGCTAACATGGCAGGTATGGCTACATCCCTAATGTCAAACTTGCCTTGTACTGAATGGATAATCGACTCTGGAGCTACACATCATATTGCTGGTGAATTAGAGGCCTTAGTAGAAAAGGACAAAGTGAAAGCACATAGAAATGAGCAGGTTCACTTACCTACAGGAGGAAAAGCTAATGTTTCACACATTGGTAAAGCAATCATTCTTGATAAGGAGGAATTGGATGATGTATTGTTTGTTCCCGAGTTCAAATTCAACCTTTTGTCAGTTTCTAAGCTAACTAGACAGCTATCATGCTCAGTGAATTTTTTCCCTGACTTCTGCCTGTTCCAGGACCTTTACACTGGCAGGGTGAGGGGGATTGGTAGAGAAAAAGGTGGTTTGTACATATTGAAGAAAGGCTTCAATGGAGATTTGGACAAATTTATCAAGGGAATAAAGCAGTTTGCATCCACAAGCACAAAGAAGGATGAGGAAGATGGAGCACTTTGGCACAGAAGATTAGGCCATGCTTCAGTCAGTACTATGAAGAATATAGATTTCTTTCACAATAAAGTAGTAGATTTAGCAATAAATAATGACTGCCCTGTATGTCCTCTTGCTAAGCAAAGTAGATTAGTGTTTCTTAGGAGTTTGACTACAAGTGAGAAGCCTCTTTCTCTATTGCATTTGGATGTTTGGGGACCATATAAGTACCCAACTCATGATAGGAAACATTTTTTCCTTACTATTGTTGATGATAATACAAGATATACTTGGATATATTTGCTTCAATTGAAGAGTGATGTTGTTGTACTTAAGAGGTTCTATGTTGCAAACACAGTTTCAGTCCAAAGTGAAAATAATTAGGACAGACAATGGTACAGCATTCTTCAATAAAAACATGATAGAATTGATTAGTTCTTATGGGATAATACATCAGAGCAGTTGTGTATATACTCCACAACAAAATGGAGTGGTGGAGAGAAAACATAGGCATATTCTAGATATAGCAAGAGCAACGAAGTTTCAAGCTAATGTTTCAACAAAATACTGGGGTGAGTGTGTTAATACAGCAGTCTATGCTGCATTATTGAATGGAAAGTCTCCATATGAAGCTCTATATGACAAAATACCAAGTTTGAGTCACTTGAGGGTGTTTGGATGTCTCTGCTATGCTACTACCATGATCAAAGAGGACAAGTTCTCACCTAGAGCAAGAGAAGCAGTATTTCTGGGGTATGCAGAAACACAAAAGGGATACAGGATGATGGATTTATCCACTAACTGTTTCTTTGTTTGCAGAGATGTAGTATTCAAGGAACATATATTTCCTTTTGCAAAGCCATTCTCTCAAGTTCCAATTGCAGGAGAAAACACAATAACAAATATGTTTGCAGCTGAACCCGTCAGTAGTACAGACCTGTAACCCGAGAGGACTGACATTAATGATTCAGGAGAGGCAATTGAGCCAAGATATCATGATGATCTCACAATAGCTGATGTCAGAAGATGTGAGAATGAGCAGCACTCTACAGCAGTTGCAGGAGGCAACAATATAGACATGTCTGAAGCAGAAGCAACTGCATCTAGTTCAGATGATGTAAGGATGTTGTCATCAGAACAATAACAATCAACACTACAAGATAATCCCATTGTCTCACCAGGGATGGAATTGGGCAATAATGAGCTGAGGAGATCAAAAAGGACAGCAAAGGAGCCTTTATGGTTGCAAGATTATGTAACCACAAAGGGGAGCCAGGGGTCCTCATATCCTTTAGCTAACTACTTGTCTTATGACAAGCTGAAGGATAAGTGCAGGAAGTTTCTA
>NW_017696352.1:0-3295 GCF_001879085.1 Nicotiana attenuata
ATCAACCCACATGAATCAATTTCTCCTGTTAAGAGCAAGTGACTCATAGGTCTGAACCATTTGAACTTCCGAAAACACTTAGTAGAGGCTTTTAGGGTTTTCAAATTCTCGATCCAAAAACACTTGATTTTGGAGGGGACTTTTAGGAGAACCAGCAAGGTATTAGGGGGTGAGGGGATTGAGGAGATGGCCTGGTGAAATTTAGGATTGATTTGGAGGGATTAAGGTTTGGACTCTGATTTTTAGATCTAACATTCGAGGATTTGGGTGGGAATTTTGGAGAAAATATTTGTGGATTCGGAAAGGGGAGGGAACGGAGACTAAAAATTTGAGGGTGTTTGGAGCATCGCCGCCGCCGTGAGGCGATTTCCGGCGGCGGAATACGGCGGAGACGGCGATTTTTTTCTTAGGCGGCTAGGGTTTCATGTCTCTGAGGTTGAGAGACGGAAATGAGAAGGGATTTTAGGGTGGGTTCAGACAGTTATATGGGTAGGATTGGTTAGTTCCCAGCCGTTGGATCTGGGATGATCAACGGTTGGGATTAGAAAGGGGTGAAACGGGGTCGTTTTAGTAAGTGGGAAATTGGACTGGGTGGGTTTGGCTTTGGGCTTTGGGCTTGGGGCTTGAACGGGTAAATAGGCAATTGGGCCACCAGATTTGGTCTCTGGGTGGCCCAAATTCGAATAACCAGCCCCCTTTTTTCCTTTTCCAATTCTCTTTTTTTATTTCCTTTTTCTTTTCTCTTTTTTTTTCTTTTTCTTTAATTAAAATCCTAAATTAATCTAAATTGTAAAATTAAACTAATTATCCAAACTATAAAATTTGTAACAATTAACTGACCCTAAATTAAAAGAGAAAAACTACTGATCTAGAATTAAAAGCTAAGCCAATTTTTTTTGATTTTTCATTTTTAATAACAACTAATTTACTAATTAATCCTAAAAATATGAAAACAAAATCTCAATGAAATGCATGGTATTTTTCGTACTTTTTTCTGATTTTAATAAAAGTAAACATGCACAGAAATGCAAACAATTAACACAAATTCCTACAAAAATCCTATAAAGCTGCAAACAATTGGAAAAAATCTATTTCTTTCATTTGTAGGAGTATTTCACATAGGGCAAAAATCATGTGCTCACAATGGGAAAAAAAACAATTTAGACAAATAGACATTACTTTAAAACAGGAATTAAAGGGGTCTTAGGTTTTTTAGCCTATAGGATCATCTTCATGCAATACTTGGTAACTTTCCCCAAGTGGGGGTGCTACACATAGCATTAGCGCACGGGTCATCATTTCCTTTACTACCCAATTACTATCTTTCAGTTATTACCTAAGCGTGCTAGTAGCTTCTAATGCGTACCTTATGTGTGCACTACCCGTCCCTTACCTATGGTCCCGGAGGTATTTAGGACCTCTACTTAGGGTGGTTCTAGACCGACCTATATTGCTTAAAAATGAGAAAATCTAGGCGAGAAACAAAATTCAGATAGGACTTCATGTAAAGAACAAATAGGGGCTCACATTGACATCCAAAAGTAGACAACAAATGCACGCAATTCAATCAGCAAATTTCGTTAATTAGGGATCCTATAGACAAGATATCTAGATGAGTAGAAACAGAATACAGAACAGCAGTTTACTAAGGCGGGCATCTGGACCTATCAGTTTTGCCTACTGATTTTATTAAGCCTTGAATCTGGGCATCTTCATGCAGTAAATATCAGCGTTTTAAACCCCAGAATCATTAATACCCTACAAATATGCCTAAGTGATTAACAGAATCCTATAGGCATGGTATCTACAATCGTAAACCTATAGCATGGTTTCTAAGCAAATCATGGATTTTAACTCGTAAAGGCAGGTTTTAACTCTTTAGATCCTAGAGGCATGCTTTCTAATTGCTGTATAGATTTAAACTCCTATAGGCAGAATCTCTAAGTGTTGACTTGATAAGAATTTCTATTAGCAGAATTCCTAAGTTTACAAACTGATTTCACCCTATAGGCATGATATCTATTAGATTAAATCCTATATACATGATTTCTAGGTTCGAAACTGATTCATTTATTTCCTATAGGCATGGTATCTAACTGATTTTTAGTTCCTATAGGCATGATATTTATTAATCGCATATGGGCAGAATTCTTTAAGCACATTGTCAGGAAAATTATTATTCAAACAAATAGGATCTTATAGACATGGTTACTAATGCATGTATAAATGTGCATGGATCCTATGGACAGGATTTCTAATGCAAAAAAAAGTCTACGAACAGGATTTTTAGCATGCGAGTGAAGTACAGAACAAAGCAATCAGAAAGCCCCATAGACATGATCTCTAAACAAGTAGTAACACTCACATAATCACCAATAAACCTATCAGCAAGATTTCTACCCGAGTTTCAAGCAAAGATATAGGAAAACCCCCAGCTTTTACTAACAAACCCCAGATCTATTTATTACAGGAATAATTACAGCCCAGAATGAATAAACTATATAACAGTATCTATTACACTATAGGGAGCCTTGGCAGGCCCAATATAAACCTGAGAGCCAGGCCTTCAACACAATAGCCTTGAAACAGTAGCAGGGATCCACAACACCTTAAGCCAGGCATCTAGTGTGTCAAAGTTCCCAAAGAGCCTCAAGGACCCAGGGCAATGCTCACACTGAATCCACACATTCAACACGAAATTCATAAGAGATTGGTAAACCAGCTCCAAATTGTCAGAGTTCAAAGGAGTCTCAGGGACCCTAGGCAGTGCTCACATTGGAGGTGGTAGGAACCTAGATAGCTAAGAGTAGAAGTTTGAAAAAAATAGTATATATAAGGGGTAGGGGACAGTTTTAGAAAACAGTTTGATTTTTTAGGAACAGACAGGTTCAAATTACAAGACTACAAACAGAACAGAGTCCATATTTAGCAGATTGGTATTAGTTCAGACATGGATAATATACCAGTCATTAAAGCAATCACAACAAGAGCAGAGATACTTGAATTACAGCCAGAACTGACGACACATATTGGCAATACCCAAACTTGTTCTGAATAGGGGAGCATACAACTGAATCTATCAAGGTTTCACATTACTAAAGATTACTTAGTTTATTAATTATCACTAGGTGGGACCATATAGGCATGTATTGAACAGAAACATGTTGAAGTTTGAAATAACTGACCAAACAAACACATAGCACAGGGTAGCAGGAACTAAAGCATGCTAGTCTAGAAAGAAGTAAACAGAAATCATGGGCCAGACATGCTAAGGTAAACTAACCACACAAGCACA
>NW_017696353.1:0-3294 GCF_001879085.1 Nicotiana attenuata
ACCAATCCAAAACTCACCCGAGCCCTCGGGGCTCCAGCCCAAATATGCACACAAGTCTAAAAACAAAATACGAACCCGCTTGCGCGCTCGAATCATCAAAATAACTTCTAAAACCACGAATCGGACGCCAAAACTCATGAAAATCAAACTAAACTTCAAGAACTTCTAGAATCACAACCGAGCATCCGAACCCTATCAAATCAACTCCGAATGGCGCCAAACTTTGCAGACAAGTTCCATATGACAAGACGAACCTACTTGAAGCTTCAAATCACACGTGACAACCTCGAAACGATAAATCACACCTCAAGCCGAAATCAATGAACTTTGGAACTTCAACTTCCACAACCGATGCCGGAACCTATCAAATCACCTCCGATTGACCTCAAAATACGCACACTAGTCACATTTGACATTACGGACCTATTCCTATTTCTAGAATCGAAATCCGATCCCGATATCAAAAAGTCCACTCCCGGTCAAACTTCCCAAAATGTCACGCCCCGAACCTGGGCCTGGACGTAACACGACACTCGGTGCTGGACTACATATGACCGAGCGAACCAACTGGCTGGATGAATCAACATGTGGTATCATAACATACTGAATGCGGAAGATAAACTAACACATGCTGATATACTGAAAGTCTGGATGATATAAACCAAGTGCGAAAATACTAATACAATTCTGAAACATATTTGTAGCCAACATGGCTTAATATGAAAAGCCTGTGACTCTGTCTAACTGTTACTCTAGTCTATGAAGCCTCTATTGAAGTACTGAAAGCACTAACTATCTGTAAATACTAAAAGGCTGTAAAGTAATGATAATGCCCCGAAAGAACTGGGGGATCACCAAATAGCTGGTACGAGAATCCTAGTGCTCTGCATCGTCGACCTGTAAATCATTACCTGCATTGTGAGATGCAGGCCCCGGGCAAAAGGGACATCAGTATATTTGAATTGTACTGGTATGTAAAGCAAATGAAAGAAAGAATTATAAATGCTGAAACTGAAACTAAGCTGATAACTGAAATGATGACTGTTCAAACTAAAACTGAAGTGAGAACTGGTAACTGAACTGATAACTACAAAGATAACTGATAACTGAACTGATAACTGAAAAGATAACTGATAACTGATAACTGATAACTGAAAAGATAACTGATAACTGATAACTGAACTGAATAAAGGAAGTAAGGATATGAATACTCCCTCTTCTGAATGATGAACAACCTGTTTATCTGAATATTAAACTGCGGCCTCAGGCCCAATATATATATGTGCACAAACTGCGGCCTCGGGCCCAAGTATACGTATACATAACTGTGACCTAAGGTCCAAAATGCATAAAGCATAAACTGCGGCCTCGGGCCCAAATACAGGTGTTCAACATTCAGGAACTGAGAATCAAACTACAATACATGATAATGAAATACTGAATCACACTGAGTTACATGATACTGGAATACTGGATCACACTGAGTTACATAATACTGGAATACTGGATCACACTGAGTTACATAATACTGGAATAGTGGATCACACTGAGTTACATAATACTGGAATACTGGATCACACTGAGTTATATAATACTGGAACTGAATGGGACTAGACTGTGACATGTATTCTTGAACTGATTATGGACACTGAAACCCAAGTCTTGGGGGGCATCAAACCCAAGTCTATATTGAATACGCACTGAGCTCACAACATTCAGAATGAAAGTGGTGAATGAGTTATGAAGCTAGAGAATAGAAGTTCTTCAACTATTCAAGGAACTAGACTTAACTATATTTCTGAAGCAATTGAAACGTCGTAAAAGAAACGTAGTGTAGGGAGAATCATCAAAATTCCCAAACATAGAAAGTTAGCCTCACATACCTTAACTTCCCGCTCTTGAGCATAATACAACATTTGCCAACCCTTTCAACTTCAATCTATATCAATACAAGTCAAAGGGATTCCAAGTTAGCAACAATAGTCATGTTTTGGTCACTTAGGCATTTTTTCAAACATCGGTGGCATAAAGCTTCATAGCCCTTATTAATGGTATCTCTACACCCAATAACCCATTCTTTTGCTCCTAGATAAATTTAAAAGTCTCAAATGGTTATAATCAACATTTTTCTTTATCACTCATAAGGTAATCAACACCCATAACCAATAATAACCAATCAACAACCCAAACCTATCACCGTTCATACTTTTCTATAAAACCCATCAACTCATATCTCATGAAATAGAGTCTATAATCATTAATTCAATGATAGAATCAATTAGAGGGTGAAGATATTACCTTTTCGACGTTCAATCTTCTTGAATTCGAGTTCTGGGGTTTCTTCTCTCAACAATGGTGTCCCAATCGAATATCTAATGTTATGGAGGGTTTACCCATGTTAATAAGATGTTGGAAAATTTAAATTAACTTAGAATCACCATTAGAACTTACCTTGGATGGTGGAGGGACCCTTGAGGAGTTAGGTTTTTGAGAGCTTTACTTTCTAGAGCAAGTTTTCATGTTTTAGGGCTGTGCGGGACGAAATAGGGCTAAAAATATGACTTTCCAAGTCGTCCACCGCGTCCCAGTTGGCGCGACCGCGGTAGATCGCTGGAACACTGCCTCGCCACCGCGATCGCAGTAAAACGCGGCGGACCGCGGCGGTTGCATACCATTTTGTAAAATGGGCATACCTTTTTGTACATAGCTCCGTTTGGGCTCCACAATGTATCGTTGGAAAGCTATTTCAAAGGCCTATAACTTTCATGCTTTGAGTTGTCCCAAATTCCTTAAATATTTTCACTAAAACCTGCTGGAATACGAACCTTCTGCAAACTTAGTCGATTTTGTCAAATCTTATGCACCTCACTCTCCGTCTTGATTCCAAAACAACTATTTTCACCCATAATCATCCCGATGAGACTTCACATGTATAAAATATCAAATTAATACCTATTTAATAAGTCCACACCTAGTCCGAATATACGGGATGTTACACAAAAATCCAACTTTTGCCAATTCAAGGCTAATTCTACTACGGACCTCCAAATTACTATCCGGACGCGCTCCTAAGTCCAAAATCACCCAACGAACCTAAAGGAACCGACGAAACTCCATTCCGAGGTCAATTTTCAAAAAGTCAAACTTAGTCAACTCTGCCATCTTAGAACCTAAATCTTGAAGTTCATTTCCCCCAAACCGATTCCGGATAACTTGAAAACCAATACTGACGATTTATGCAAGTCATAATACATCATGCGGAGCTACTCGAGCCCTCAAAACACCGAGCGAAAT
>NW_017696354.1:0-3294 GCF_001879085.1 Nicotiana attenuata
GGACTCTGAACGACCTGACTGGGGAGGTCTGAAGGAACGACCTTTGTTGCGCTGGAACTGGCCCCTAGACGGAGCACCACTGAAACTACCTGAACCTCGAGGCCTCTTAGCCTACCTCTCCTCACGCTCCCGACGACGATCTGTCTCAATCTGACGAGCCGCATCAACTACCTCCTCAAATGTAACTGTTGTAACCCTTTCTCTAGTCATCAATATGCGGATCGGATAGTTGAGGCCATCCACAAACCTTCTGATCCTCTCGCGATCTGTCGGGATCATCCACGTAGCATGCCGAGCTAGCTGTGTAAACCTCAACTCATACTGAGTCACTGTCATATCTCCCTGAGTCAACCACTCGAACTGACGACGCAGCTCTTCCCTGTGAGACTGGGGTACATACTTTTCCAAGAATACCGTAGAGAACTGCTGCCACGTGAGGGGCGCTGCTCCAATAGGCCTACGCCTCTCGAACTCCTCCCACCAAATAAATGCAGGCCCTGTGAACTGGAAGGTAGTAAAAGCCACTCCACTAGACTCCAGAATACCCGCAGTACGAAGCATACGCTGGCACTTATCCAGAAAACCCTGGGCATCCTCGCCCTCAACACCACTGAATGTCGGAGGCTGAAGCCTACCGAACCTCTCCAACCGACACTGCTCGTCATCCAGCATAGCTGGAACCACATAAGCTGGAGCTGGTGCGACCGGCGCAACTGGAACAACTGGTGCAACTGGTGCAGCTGGCTGAACTGGCTGAGCTGGAGCTACCCCAGGTGTCTGTAAGCCCTGAACAACCTGCTCGGGTGTGCGAGCATGGGGGTCTGATGACCACCCCCGGTCTGAGAAGTAGCCGCCGCTGTAGTGGCTGAAACCGCTTGAGCCAGGCCAGTGCAGACGGACAAGATCTGAGCCAAAGCCTCCTGGAGACCAGGAATCACGATGGGCACTGCCGGTGCCTGAACAGGTGCTGCTGGAGCATCTACAGCTGGAATTTGACCCTTTGCACCACATTCGCCTTGGTGACATCATTCTGTGATTGCAATAGTCCTATACCGGTACTGAATTCTTCAACACGGTCTGCCATTATAACCCGTCCTTTATGTAGATTCGCAGCCAAAACAGTGTTCAATGCTAGGCAACCTTTAAAGGAAAAATAAAACTTTACAAAATAAAAGTAAAGTGTTAGTATATTTATCATAATCAAATACATGCACAAAGTAATAAAGTGTGTAATTAGATAGATTAATTAAGCTAAACTGGAAATGATGGCCTAAGTTGCAAAATGGATGGACGAGAATGACTTGTTATCTAGAGGGCTCTAATGCACGAGACTTGTTGACATGGAAGCAGAACGATTTGAAGTTTTGTGAAGGGCTGAGTTATGTCGAACATCAAAGTTTTAGCTCTAGCACAAGTCCTTTTCCTTGCATGACTCTAGAATTTTATTTAAAAATTGCCCCGATCTTTAGGTAGTTTTTATTATTACTCCATGACATGATGTCCCTTCTGAGCATACCCATCCTGCGTGCCAAAAATCTGCCCCAGTTTCTTTTATGAAGATAAATGAAAATTTTGCTATAATGAGACTGAGTCTTATGTAGACTGTGTTTTAAAGAGGCCAGAGATGAATAATTTTGACGTTGGAAATAATATTTGGCTGTTTGAATATCGCCAGGCTCAGAATCAAGATACTTAATTAGGATATAAGAGTCAATTAGACATGAAATGACTCTATTATTTTTTATTTTATCTTTTAGCGTTGGCAAATCATAAAGTTGTCGAGGCCTGGAATACGGTATCAACCGTTTTGAGACTTATGGGATAGTACCTCGGCTCACATGCCAAGACTTAGAATTAACGGGTGCATGAAGATTAATCTCGACCACCCGAAATAAGATGATACAGACACTTGAATTGAGTAGGTGAAAATATTAGAAATAATTTGACAATGCAAATTGACCAAATAGTGGGCCTTCTATTGCTTGGTAGATTGCGCAAGTTTGGACATCTACCCACTTGTAAATGAGAATTGGCACGAAGGTTGAAATTCTAAGAGATATGAGCCATGAGACGAATATTAGAGATACAAGATTACGCCAGAATTGGAAAAATCAAAAAAAAAATTATGTGAGGCACGAGTAGCAATATTTAAAAAAAAAAAAATATGTAACTATAGCAAATAAACTAACTCGCGAAATTAGATGGAAAAATATTTTCTAATTATGAAATATTACGCCAATTTGTTTTTTTAAAGAAGTAGGAATGATATCTTGCTATAGGAAGTGAGATGTTCATTGTTGTTTAAAGAAATTTCTTAATGCTAGTTTAAGGCACGAATAATGAGAATTTCATGACAAACCGAGCTTGTTGTAGAGTTTGCGGGCAAAACGTCCTACCTTATAAATAACAGAAGATCATGCCCAAAGATTGAAAGATATATTAATTAGACTCTAAGAATTGGAGTGGACCTAAAAAAAAATTGGGCCTAAGTAAATACCTAAACGGTGCTCTAGAGTCGTTAAAGAGCGCTAAGCGCGGAATGATGGTGATTATTATTATTATTATTATTATTATTATTATTATTATTATTATTATTATTATTATTGTTATTATTATTATTATTATTAAGTCAAGAGGATGATATATATATAAAAAAAATATGTAAACAAATAGAGTGTATATTAAATAAAGAAGTAAGCAAGCTGGATAATCAATATTTCATCTTCTGAAAAACAACAAAATGTTAGTAAAAATAATAAAGTCAAGTAAGCAATATAGCAAATAAGCGACGTAGTAAGTAAGCAAGCAAAGCATGTGATAGATTTCAAAGCATAACAAATAATTGCGCGTCCTAATATGCATGGGGGCCTCTTTGTGCCAGAGGTAGGCCTAACGTGTATTTGAAAGATAAATATGCCATTATGTATCATCCCATTTCTATAAATTAATAATTCTATTTTTTTTTTTGAAAAGAAAATAAGTAGATAACTGCTTAAACATCTTTCTTTTTGTAAAAAAGAGAGTGTATTTTCATCAAAAGAACAAAAGAAAATATATTTTATTATAATTAATTAAGTAAGTAATTCTATTTTTCAAAAGCAAATGAAGTACATGAATCGCTTAAACCAATTTATTTATTTTTACGTAAAAAAATCAAAAGAAAGTACAATAAAAGATATTTTTGTTATGTGTAAACTTCTCGTCGTTCCGCAAGATTATGTCATTTGAAAACTTTACACATGTTATAAAAGATAGTATGCTCTTAACTAGGATTTATTTAATTTAAGTAAATGA
>NW_017696355.1:0-3294 GCF_001879085.1 Nicotiana attenuata
CGATAGTCAACACATACTCCGACTTTCCCATCTTTCTTCAGAACTGGCACAATGTTGGCTAGCCAGGTTAGGTACTTAACCACCCTGAGGACTTTGGTTATGATCTGCTTCGTAACTTCCTCCTTGATTTTCAGGCTCATATCTGGTTTGATTTTTCTGAGCTTCACTCGCGGACACATGGGATTGGTAGGAAACTTGTGAGCCACTATGGACGTGCTCAAATCGGTCATGTCATCATATGACCATGCAAAAATGTCCTCATACTCCTTTAAGAAACGAATGTACTCCTCTTTCTCTGTCGGTGATAAGTGAATGCTGATGCGAGTTTCCTTGACGGTCTCGGCGTCCCCCAAGTTTACTGCCTCAGTTTTGTCCAGGTTGAACTTAGGCTTATTCTCAAAGTTTTCAACCTCCCTGACAACTTCCTCAGGTATTTCATCTTCTTCATCCGAATCACTATCCTTATATTACGTTGCCTCATTACATGTCACAGTCACCGGTTCATCAAGAAAAGTAATAATAACGCTGTAGAAAGAAAAAGTGTGGAAGATAATAATGAATAATAAAGAGCAATGCATTGATTAAAACTGAAAAAACACGAAACAAGTACGGCTCGATGAATCGATCATTTATTTTGAAACGACTAAGACTTTAAAACAAAATTACTGAAAACCTTAGATGTCTATAATGGCTATAGAAATAAAATTTGCCAAGCCACCCAGGGACTCGGCGGGCCCGGGATGGTGTGGCAGTCTAGTTCCTGAGAATAGCTCCCTTCTCCACAGTCTGAATGGTGAGGCCTTCTTCCTCCTCCTCCTCGACTATTGCATTGCAGTCCATATCATTGCTTGTATCATCTATTCTGGCTTTTCCTTTGCTTTTAGAATCATTCGGAGGATGAGGTGGTAGAGGACCTCTTGATCTGGTATGGTATGCTGATGATGCCAGTATGTGCGAACCAACCTTAGGGAATGTGAATAATAAAATAAAGAAAAACAAAAGGTAAACAAGTCAGTAAGTGTTCCGAAATATTTGCAATATTTAAACACATATTACGGGAATGTAAATTCGCGTCCTAATTTAGGAGCCCCATTGTGCCCGAGGTAGGCCTACACAAATAAATTTGGAGAAATTTAGTGCCAATAATTGCCTCATTTCATTAATCTAAAAATAAACGCCCCAAAACGACACTAAATAAGATAATGTTGCTAATGGAACTTGGCCTTATTACATTTAAAAGGAAAGCAAGTAAATCTAATCTACTTGGTCCTAGAAGGACCCTCTCCAGACCGGATGCTGTTGTCGATCAACTCCCCTAGCTCGCGCAGGTTCAGCAGTAGGAATGCTCTTACCAAATGCCCTCCTTCATTTCCTTCAGCGTTCTGACAGTCGGTGACCCTCTTTCTTATCTTACCCTCCAATTCCATTAAATTGTACTCCAGATATTCCAGCCTCTCGCTGGATTTAATAGCTATTTCTTTCCACTCGTTAATCATTTCCATATCGGCCTTATGTGCGCCACATGTTCAGCCTCAGACTCTCAAACTTTTTTGCTCAGCTTGTCGTACTTCACCTCTGCTTCAACAAACTCATCTATGACCCTGTTTCCTGGACCCACCCTTGGCTCAAAGACTCCTGATAGATTATCATCCAACCATGAGGGGTAAAAGTATAAATGGCCCGCATGATATCGGTCTGGTTCGATGGTATCCTTCTCCACAATAATCTTCAAAGTCCACATATGTTGTGCTTCATTCTTATATGGGATGGTGTCACCCTGGAAATCGGCTCTGAAGTGACTCATCTTAGCAACCCGTGGTATGACTTGTCTCCTGCCTGTCAGTCTCATAATCTGAGGGGAGCATAAGGATATATCCCCCTTAATCCGATCAGCACCAAATGTGGGACGTCTTTGGATCTGATGATGAACTCGTCGGTGGGGAACCACTCGAACATCCAATGAACATGTTCCTCAGTTAACTTGTTGAAAAATTGCACCCATCCTATAGCGTTCTTAGGTTGAGCAAACGTGTCCGGAATGTAAGTCATTCTCTTAGGGTGATGGAAGGCTATATGGTCATTCCACGGTCTTTGTGGAAACTCTTGGCGGTATTGGACCCTTTGGAGATGTTCTAACAGCAAGACTTGTAACAGCAAGTTGCAACCCTCAAAGAATTTGAACCCCTTTTGACAGCGTTCTACGGCCCGATATATGTCTGCACCGATCATAGGAACAATAGTGTATGTCTGCCCCTCGATCCTGTTCATCAGAGTTTTGGCCACCATGGCCAGCCTAGTATGGATTCTATCCCCTTGGATTGCGAATACCAGCATGACCAGGAAGCACACAATGAACACGAAGACCCTATGATGAACCCAACCCAAGGAGGTAATTGAGAACTCATCATCAAAAATACGGTAAGAGCTGCCGTGACGGTATCTTTCATAAAGGAAATCAAAAGGTATGTATGAGTTTTTCAGGTGTTGACATGTGATTTTTCACCCTCCCCGAAATTTTACCCATTTTAGCATGTAAATATTTAGCTTAGGCCTAATATCGCCATTTCAACTAATTTTTACTATTTTACTTTATTTTATTACAAGAAAATAAAAAATTACAAAAAATAGGTTTATTAATATTTTATATTCATTTTTAATCTTAAAAAAAATTACCAAAATAGTACCCTATCTTTATTTTTATAATTTTGAAAACACAAAAAAAAGTAGTTTTATGTTTTATAGTTTAGTTCAATTAATTAAAATTATTCTTATATTTTTATATTATAATTGTACATAATTTTAGAAGAAAGAATTAGTTTTAGGTTGGTTTATCCCGTTTTTATAAATCTTATAGTCCATTTTTTAGTCTTTGGCCCAAAATCCCTAGGCCCATACCCCTAACCTAATCCCTACCCTATATAATACTACCTACACCACAAACACACCATATACAACAAAAAAGAAAACGCCCAAAAAAATCTGAAGAATCAGCGCCCTTTTTCATCTAGACCCCACTCCCCCACCATTCTGTTCTTCTTCAATCTTCCAGTGACGCCGACCAGCCCACACCAGCAGCCATAGCTGGTGCCACCTTCTCTTCTCTCTTCATCCCTTGCTCCTTCTGTGTCATCACTCTTCGCCCGAGCACCCCAAAGCTCCAGGTCTGGTCGAAAAATGGTAGAAGTCATTTAGTTTGCGATTTTCCGACTGGTGTTTGTTCGCTCGACCTCTGAAGTTCAAAGGCGGGGGCCGAATTTGTTTGTTTTCCGGTGGATATTTATGTCGCTGCTTCAT
>NW_017696356.1:0-3293 GCF_001879085.1 Nicotiana attenuata
ATAGTTGGCGATGTTTCTGATTCTTTCCCTGATTTGGCCCTTCTCTTCGAGTAGCCGACTTATCTGTTGGGTGCGAGCCTCTAGCATCTGAGAATCCTGGAAGTGAAGGTCTTGTAACAATTTTATTTCCTTTTCCATCTCAGTGATTAACCCATAGCATTGTTCCCTCTCGGCCTGAAATTCTTTGTCCCGGCGAGCTGCCTTTTCTTCAAGAGTATTCATTTTTCTCTTCATGTTAGCAATGGTTCCCTCATAATTTCTCTTCATTTGTTGTACAAACTGGGCTCTTTCCTTAGTCTTCTTTGCCCATTGTGCCCGAAGTCTTGCCATGTTTCCCTCAGATTTTCCCAATTCTTCCTGACAGTCCAGGACTTGTTTCTTTAACCCTTTTATCAATCTCTCGTCGGATAGACTTCTTTCTCGATTCCTGGCATCTATTTTCATTTGTTGAATTTGGGCCTTGAGAGCTTCATTCTCCTGGGCCAATTTCTTTTTATCACCTTCATCAGCTGCGGCTTGCAAGGTGTTTTCAAACCGGAGCTCCTGCACCTGTTTTTCCAATGCTCCTATTCGGGCCCTGTACTCCTTTTCCTTGGCTAACCAATCCCATTGCACCTGGGCCTCGTTAGTGAATTGTTGTACGTGTGGCCTTTTGGCTAGTCTCTCAGGAATTTGAAATCTCTTACCAAACCAGACCAAGTATTTGGGATCTACCTCACCTCTGGCTCGGTCCTGTACTATAGTCTTGGGTTCAAGGTACCTGCACTCATTCCATATCTTTCGAATTCTGCCTTCAGGGAATGCAACTTTCGGGCCTAACTCGATGACTTGCTCACTCAGGTCTTCATCGTTGTGCACTGTCTGGAATCTTCCAAATTGCCGCAAAACTCGGTAAGGAGCATAAGGCTGTATGCTTCGAATACCCATCAAAAGAATATAAGAGACCTTTGCTGATGTGTATACAGCTTCAGTAGCATGAAGCCATCCATAAGCCCATTCAACTTTATCTGCGGTCAGGGATCTTAAGCATGACGACCAGGCCTCAGTACCCTCAGGGAACTCAATACCTGTTACCCGGGTCTCGAATTCTGCAATACAACTCAATCCAGTTAAACCGTAGTTCATATAGCCTGTGCGGTGACAGAGGTGTTCCTGTATCCACAATTGTAAGAGCAAATTGCAACCTTGAAAGAATTTCTCCCCTTCCCGACATTTGGTCAAAGCTCGGTACATTTCTGCTACAATCAGGGGAACCACTGTGCTAGTAGGTTTTTTCATGGCAACATCTAGCATCCCTACCAGGCCAAGGTCTATGTGACCATCTTTCCTTGGACAAATTACCACTCCCAAAAAGGCTACCATGAAGGCTAATCCCCGTCGGGCTTCCCATTTGTCTTTATTTCCAGCATGTGTCAATCTTGTGTTGGGTTCCTCAAAACCGTTGGGGTTGCCATACCGGTGATATAAGAAATGCAATGTACAACACCCTTCCGCCAGATACGGGTCTTGAATATCCCGGCTGATGTTCAACAAATCCAAGAACCTATGAAGGGTTACCGGTTGTGGGGCCAATGGGTATCTACCTCGGAGGTTCCCGTTGAGACCGGCGTATCCAGCAATCTCTTCTAATGTAGGTGTGAGTTCAAAATCTAAAAACCGGAATACATTGCGGGTCGGATCCCAAAATGGTATTAGTGCCTCAATGACATCCTTTCTTGGTTTGATGTTCAATAAATCTACGAGACCGCCCAAACTTTTGACCACGGTATCTCTGCTTCCCTTTCCCAAATCATGCCACCACATATGGAGTTTCAAAGGGATCTCGCTCAGGACTGAGAAGGTTTCAATGCTACTTGAATCCATCCTGCACATTTATTAGGGGACTTTAATGATTTATTTTGAAAAAATGGCTATTTGTGCAAAAATTTCTTTATTTAAAAAAACAGGACTTGGATTTGCAAATACGGCCTTTCAGCACTTCTAGGAGGAAGAGTTTAAGACTGTGCGCTTAAACCATGTAAAAATGACTCAGGGTGGCTGTTCTTGCAAAAACGGCCTTCCGACGTCCTTTTAGGGGCATTCGGCTTATTTTAGACAAGAATGGCCTCATTTGACTTATTTATGACAAAAATTAAAATTTTGACATTTTTTGGCTATTTTTTGCAAAAGGGAGGTTGGACCCGATGGGAGTTGCCTACGTATCTCATATCCGGTGAGAATCAAACCAGCGTAGTTCGGGCAAATAAACCTAACTATTTTTGAAAATAAGACTCTTTTGTTTTTGTTGGCAAATACACTATTTCTGAAAGCAAAATTCACTTTTTCAGTGGCTAACAAACTAATTTAAAAATAAAACTTTTTTTTGTTTTTCTTTTACATTGGTAAACAAAACAAACTAAAAAAAAACTACTTTTCTTCTTTTTCTTTCATTTTCTCAAAAATCCGGCAACATTTCGGCACTACTTGGATATTGGTTTTTCACAACAAATGGTCACCCTCACTTAGTCCTGACACTGCTTATTTTCATACTTCACTCATTTAGACAAGCCGGTCAACATGCAAAGCCGAGCAAATAAATGCGCAAGTAGCACGTAAGATGCATCAGGATGTTCTTTTCATTTTCAGGTCACCTGTCATAGACGGACCCAACCCCTGTGTTGAGTCCCCTAAGTCAAGTGCACATGATGCAAACAAGCATCCTACTAGGGATCCGGCATGAGGTTTTGTTCTTCTAGGTTTAAACCCTAGGTTTATTGGTCTAGACCTGGTTTACCCGAGCGGACAACTCGGGCCGAGGGGGAGGCAGCGTACCGGGGATACAGAAGCTCCACCGGCTTAGCAACTTATCCAAACCTCGTTCTAAATGGGAAAAGACTCTAAACAGAAGAGAAGCTACACGAAGTGCACCCTTCTCCATGATGTAGAAGACTCAGAGAGAGGAAGGGATTCGCAACAGTTTATATACAATTCAACAAATATCAAAGCGGTAAAACATTTAGCACATAGCATGGAACATGTAGAAAAATCAGATAAAGCCAAATATAACAATTTAACTGAGCTCGAATTCTTGAACCCTGAACCGAAATTCTGGGTTCTTGTCCCCAGCAGAGTCGCCAGAGCTGTCACACCTCCTTTTTCTTACTACACCCCGTGAAGGGTATAATAAAGGAGTTTTTCCAATTAAAGGACAATCGAAACGGGATTCGTTTATATTAACGATATTCAGAGTTCGCCACTTGGGAGATTTATGGTGTCCCAAGTCACCGGTTTGAATCCCGAATCGAGAAAGGATG
>NW_017696357.1:0-3293 GCF_001879085.1 Nicotiana attenuata
TCAGGCTCCTAGACCGGTGTTCTCTGAAAGAACCCCTCAACACTATTACCCTCATACTGGTATGGCCTATGCTCCTGCACCTTATGCAGTCATGAATGCACAACCTTTCGGCCGACCGCAACCACAAGCTAACCGAAATCCACCTCCATTCCAAAGAAATCAACCCCCTTACCAGAACCAATATAATCCCCGACCACCGCAGAATAACTTTCGTCCTCGAGAACCTCCCAGGAGACCAAATTTTATGCCACTCGGTGAACCCTATTCCAGTTTGTTCCCGAAACTCGTCCAGATGAATTTGCTGCAGCCTATTCCCCAAAACAGGCAGAACCCAGAATCTTCAGCTTATCAACGAGGGGTCCATTGTGCTTACCATTCAGGAGCCGAAGGGCATAGTACTGATAACTGCTGGACATTGAAGAA
Source organism: Nicotiana attenuata (assembly GCF_001879085.1). NCBI lineage: Eukaryota > Viridiplantae > Streptophyta > Magnoliopsida > Solanales > Solanaceae > Nicotiana > Nicotiana attenuata. The sequence goes on from NW_017696357.1 coordinate 424, forward strand.
GGCTGTGGAAGATTTGATTGAACAAGGGAAAATAGTGTTGAGGGATAAAGAAGCCCCGAATGTGACTAATAACCCGTTGCCCGCTCACAACAATGGGCCAGTAATCGGTATGATTTGTGAAGACAGGGAGTTTGATCCGGCTTTGAAAGCCATAGTTGCTATTGCCGATGCAGAAAAGAAACCCAAGTTACTCCCGAAACAAGGAAAAGGGGAGAAGAAGAATAAAACTGTCAAAACTGAACCTGAAAAGAAACCTGAGACAAAAGTAGAAATAGACTCTCCTAAGAATGGAATTCTCTATGTTCCGTGAGGACGCCAAGAAAAACCATTGGTTGTCACTATTCCGAGGAAAGCTGAGGTAAAAGGGGAAACACCAATATATGTATCGAAAGGAGCCTATGTGGTACGGGGGACAATTAAGCTGCCTCGGCTGAGTGAGCCAGTGGTTATTGGACGCGCACCACAGAAGCCAATGACAGACCCCTCTGCGGTGCCATGGAACTACCAGCAAACAGTGGTCACATACAAGGGCAAAGAAATTTTGGGGGAACTTCCAGGGAAGAACTCTGTTGAGAAATATTCGAATGTGCAGGAAGTGAACAATGCCGCTCGAAAGCGTTTTCCGTCCAAGAGGCCAGTGAGTGCTGAAGAAGCAGAAGCCTTCTTCCAGAAAATGAAGATGCCTGATTATGAGACAGTGGATCAATTAAGAAAGTACCCTGAACAGGTGTCCCTGCTCTCATTGGTGACAAAATCCTCCGAACATCAGAAGATCTTGATGAAAACTTTGAATGAGGCATACGTGCCAATTGAAACTTCAGTCGAGCAGCTCGAAAGGATGGCAGAAAGGTTTTTTGCCAACAACCAAATCTCTTTTAATAAGAATGACTTGCCTCCTGAAGGCGCAGCCCACAACAAAGCCTTGCATCTGACCGTCAAGTGTGAGGGTTACTATGTCAAACGAGTCATGGTGGATGGAGGATCGGGGGTTGACATCTGCCCACTCTCCACATTGCAGAGGATGGAGATCGGGACAGAAAAGATTCGCCCGAATAATGTTTGTGTAAGGGCTTTTGATGGTATTAAGAGGGATACCATCGGTGAAATCGACCTGATATTGACCATAGTACCGGTAGACTTAGAGGTGACCTTCCAGGTGTTGGACATGGATACATCTTACAACTTCCTTCTGGGGAGGCCCTGGATCCATGCTGCAGGAGCTGTGCCCTCCACTCTCCACCAAATGGTAAAATTCGAGTATGAAGATCAGGAAATCGTGGTCCACGGAGAAGACGAGCAATCTATCTATCGTGATCCATCTATCCCATGTTTGGAGGCAAGGGAAGGAAGTGAGCTTATTGTTTATCAAGCCTTTGAGATTGTGGTAGCAGATCAGCACGAGGAAGGAAATCCTTGTCCTCAGCCTTTCCTGTCTAACGCTTCAATCATGGTGGCCAGAGAAATGATTAGACACGGTTTCAGGCCAGGAAAAGGGTTGGGAAAAGCCTTACAAGGAATATCTGAGCCAGTAACTCTACCCGCAACAAAAAAGTTCTTCGGAGTAGGCTTCCACCCTACCCCAGATGATGAGAAATGGGCTGAAGAAAGAAAGAAAGAAGGATGGTTTCTGCCACAGCCATTGCCATATCTCTACGATACTTTTGTCAAGACTAAGTATGGCAAAGAAAAGGATGATGAGTTGTTCACAGTTGAGGAAATCGAAGACATATGTGGAGCTATGAGAGAAATGCTTTATGAAACCAACATGGTTCAGCTAGGAGAAGGGACTAGCACCGCTGAAATGCTCTATATGGGACCAGATGCTAAACTCCAAAACTGGAAGGCTACGCCATTCCCGATTAGGCGGGAGTCCCGGTAGACTAGCCCTGCCACCTTTTCTACATCTCGAGTTATTTCAGGGTGTAGCTCGGGTGTCTTTTTAGTTTCATGTCTTTTAAATTCCTGAATGTAAACCCTGTTATCTTTCCAATTCCAAGAAATGAAATCAATATTTCATCGTCCATCTTTTTTTTCTTTCTAATTTTGGTTGTTTTTCCTTTTTCATCTTTTCTTTTCAGTTATAATAATGCAGCTTTAAATAACATGACATGCTTGCGGACTCCATGCCCGGACTCAAACACGCTGTTTAATTGTGAAATAATGAATCAAGAACCGGAATATGATGAGGAAGAGGCTTTTAGGGAGATAAACCGAGAATTGGAACAATTTGAGAACAAACCTAAGCCAAACCTGAATGACACTGAACCGGTTAATTTGGGAACGGCCGAAGAAATAAGGGAAACCAAAATAAGCATTCACACAGATCAACACACTCGAGATGCAATAATCCAGCTCCTGTTCGAATTTAAAGATGTGTTTGCTTGGTCGTATGACGACATGCCAGGACTAAGTATGGACCTAGTGGTGCACAAATTGCCAACCTACCCCGATTGTCCTCCAGTACAGCAAAAGCAAAGGAAGTTCAAAACTGATATCAGTGATAAGATCAAAGAAGAAGTCACAAAACAGTTGAAGGCGGGGGTAATCCGAGTGGTCCGATATACCACGTGGTTGGCCAATGTGGTTCCAGTACCAAAGAAAGACGGGAAAACCCGGGTGTGTGTAGATTACCGAGATTTGAACAGGGCAAGTCCCAAAGATAATTTCCCGTTACCTAACATTCACATCCTTGTTGATAACTGCGCCAAACATGAAATACAGTCTTTCGTGGATTGTTACGCAGGATATCACCAAGTGTTGACGGATGAAGAGGATGCCGAGAAAACAGCTTTCACCACACCATGGGGAACCTATTGTTATCGAGTCATGCCGTTTGGGTTAAAGAACGCTGGGGCAACTTACATGAGAGC
>NW_017696358.1:0-3293 GCF_001879085.1 Nicotiana attenuata
AATTTTCTGCCAAATTAATTGGAAAAAGGACATGATCAACCTGGTGCCATGTAGTGTTGCAATGCATCCTAAATCCTTTCATGTACTGCATGATATCGTCTGATCTATCAATCAAATGATCTTGTTTCCCACCTTTTACAAATTCTTTGAAAAAACTTTGAATGATATTATTAAAAAGAGTATCTGTAGTTGTGACTTTGATTGGCATATTAATTCCATATTTCGCCTTCTTCCTAAGATAGTAGAATATAATATTCAAGTGCTGCAAAAAAGAGAGGAAGAAAATATGACTACGACTAACAATATGAATGAACTACTACAACAACAAAAATAAAAAGCAGTACACATACCGAACTAGAAAGCGGCCTGCCAGAATAGTTTAAGGTATGGAAAAACATCTTATCATCAATCTGTTCAACTCCAAAGTCAAAACAAGGCTCTAGCTTTTGATCAGCAGGTAAATACACTTCCCTGTTTCGTATAAAAGAAGATATGGATAAGAAATATAACAACAAACATTAAGAAAAAATGAAAACAAAAGTACATGGAAACGAATACGCACTCTCCCAATTGCATGTTTGCTTCAACAAAGTTTGAGAAGGCAGTCGTAAGCTTAAAATTAACAGTCTCTGAAATGTCATTTACAAATGGAAATCTTCCTTTGATAACCTTCGAGGATCCCCCAACTGCACTAACACCAGATTGCCAGTCATTCCTATACGGCGACTGTTTTACAACTGCGGGGCGCCTTTTTCGTGTCAAAACTGCAGGAGTAGTTTCAACGTCTGTTTGTATCTGGACAATACTTCTTGATACCGACTGATCAGGTTTAGACTTATTTACAGCACCAGTTGTCAGTTCATTTCCTGATTGATTTACATTACATCTCCCTCCTTGTGTAATGGCAGCAATTTGATCAAGTTGAGAATCAGTATATTCAAAATCAGAATCCAAGTGAAGATCACCCCCGTGTTGACATGGAGCTTAAATTAGAAAATGCTAGTGAAAAATAAATATACAAAGTTAAGAAATTTAGAAAAAAAAGAATGAAAAGTTATATATAGAAGACATTACCAGAAGGCAAATTCACATTACTGCCACCAACATCCACTTGACCAACACCATCAACCCGACATGCTGAACACATAAAAGCATTATCAACATAACTACTTAAATAAAAAATAAAAAACTATCAAGAACCTATCATTTACATACTAACTATAGAATTAGTAATATCAACATCGTACCCTGTGGAGCAGTATTAGACTCAATAACAACATCTGCTCGTGTCTGTACAAGGATTTCTGATGGCAGTGGAGCAGGACCCGACTTTTTAACATCATGAGATGACTGCTTATATGTTGCTTGTTGTGTAATGGCGGTGATTTGATCAATTGCAGATGCAGACAGATCAAAATTAGAATCAAAGCCAAAATCATGCTCATTTACGAAGGGGGCTGAAAAAAGTTTTTTTAAGAAAAGGTTAGTCAATGCACAAATACATAGAGTTAAATAAATAAAAAAAAGAATAAAAAAATTACATGTACAATATTTTACCAGAAGGCAAATCCTCATTAACTACGCCATCACTTGCTGTGATGTTCTTCACATTGACACCAGTGGCACATCCATCTTGACCAACCCCAGCAAAACCAGATACTAAACATATAAAAGTATAAGCAAGAGTACTATTTTCAAAAAACAACAGCAAAAAAAAATCAATCAAATCTGTGATTTACATACTAGAAGGTGCTTTGGGCGTGCTATCTCCAATAACTACAGGATTATTCCCAACGTGGCCACTTTCAAACTGGTCATAATCATTATGCATTTCACGAAAGTCAGGATCATTATACTGTTGCTTATGCTGAAAATGAGAAACTAACAATTTTAGTATTATGTATATTACAAGAATAATATGTGCACTAAATGTAAAGAATGAAATAGTATCCTATAAGCATATATTGCATCTTTGAACAATATACTATAGCATTATATTATATAAAAGATGAATACCGCTGAATTTCCCTCTGGTTTCATTGACTTCATTGACTGCTTACCAATAGCTGCAAGCACCTCCTCAAACTTGTTCTCTACAAAAAGCTTCAAAGCTTGTAACTCCTTCATTATCTCAGCATTGGTAGGTTGGGAATCACCTCCAGTACTTTCAGGCATACTTTGTGTCTTTGGTAATTGAGTGCCAAAAACGTGAAAGCTATCGGGCTGGTTGGGCTGGCTGGGCTGGTTGTCAGTGCACTCAACTTCAATTTCAAAGCTTAGACCACGCACACCAAATTGTTTATTCTCATCATCAGTTGGGATGATGTTCTTTAGCTGCAATTATTAAGCACACTAGTTAGAAATAGAAATGATAATAAAGTATGAAGGAAAAAAGATCCATATCATATGATACCAATATAGTATACATGTATACCAACAGAGTATATCACTGAACTGGGATATAGTATACATGATACCAATATAGTATACATGTATACCAACAGGGTATATCACTAAACTGGGATATTGCTACAACTGTGACTAAACTACTATACCAAAACATTAAGAGAGGCAATAAAACTATGAGAAAATTACCTGCTCGCGTTGCAAGCTACACATTCGCAAAGCAACTCGCTCATTCGGGATTTGACCAATGACTACCCAATTCAAAATTCGTGGAAGTTTGTTTCCAAGATGATCAGCAAAGTGACCATCCAAACTTGGGCAGCATTCATACAACCAAGTCTGTAAAGCCAACGGGAAGCCACCAAGTCTATAAAAAGAAGGCTTATCTTGAAACTTGTTGGAACACGAGTCAATTGTAGCTTTATAAACATCTATACCCCAGGGATAATTATTAAAATCACCGGACTCAACCAAGTCAATGTAAGACCGTGAAATAGCCTTGTTTTGAGTTGAGAAATAAGAAGCTGTTGACAAAATAAAGAACTGCTATCTTCAACGCATCATCATCCGTTTCCCATTTCTTCTTCTTAAAACAGTCTGCTAGTTGGGCAAATGTCACGGATGCAGTCCCAAAATATTTTGAAATCAACCTATTCTCTGCTATACTCTCTATGCTTATATCACCCTTACATTTCAACCCAGTAACAAGTGCAAATCACCCAAGCCAAACCGAAACCTAGAATCATTCACTACAAACCGCATCTCATTTTTCACCTCATGATGTACTTCTCTCATAAGCAAATGGTGCATAACCCGAATCTGCACAATCACTGGTGGCAGATCCAAAAAATAGCCAAAGCATGTTTTCTTAAAAAACGCCGAAGTTG
>NW_017696359.1:0-3293 GCF_001879085.1 Nicotiana attenuata
ACTGAGAATCACTTGGAGGTAAGTTCCTTGGCCTAAATATTCGAATTTATGGTAGAAATTACATGTAAATTGTAGAAAATTCATCAAAACGGGTCAAGCTAGGGCTTGGAAAGCTGTGGTGTAAAAATGGAATTTGGAGAGTCAAACGAGCTCCGATTTTGGTAAAATTTATATGTACGGACTCGTGGCGAGACGAGGAATCTGTTGGTGTGATTTTCGGAATTTTTCGAGAAGTGGGCCCGGGGCTCGGGTTTTACCAACTTCGTGAATTTTAGTACTTTTCGAGTATTTTTGATTGGGTTATGTTTCTTTAACCCATATTTATGTATTTGCTGTGATTTTGACTAGATTCGACGCGCGAGGAGGTCGATACAAAGGGAAAAGGCATTGCGGACCAGTCTACGGCCGGTTAAAGGTGAGTAGTTGGTGTATATGATGGCCTGAGGGTTTGAAACCCCGGCTTATCACATTGTGACGCTATTGTAGGGCGTGACTCGCACCCCATGGCAGGTGCGGGATTGGTTATGACTGGGGATTGTGACTTGGTCCATCCCGAACAAGAATGTTTCTATATTGGCGACTGATACGCACCCTGTATTGAATATATTTGGGCTTATTGCCGTGTTTGGGGCCTTGTGCCGATCTGTAGCATCCTTAGAGGATGAATGTCATTGTGATAGCATGCTTTGTATAATCATTGATCTCAGTCCTGTGTTTAATCACTGTTATGAAACGCTAAGTCACTTTTCCTGAAGTTAAATATCTAAAGTATATTCTCCTTAATAAATTGGAAATTGGGAAATTAATTGAATCTGTTACGTGACTCATATGCATATTGTGGACTGAGTATGGATCGGGCTGCACGCCGCAGCGAATGGTATCATTATATTGCACTTGGGCTGAAGGAGCCCCTCCGGAGACTGTGTACACCCCCAGTGAGCGCCGTCAACGTTAAATGGATCGGGCTACGCGCTGTAGCGATCATGTGCATTGCATTGCATCCTTACATTATACTTGACTGATATATTTGAAGTTGTTTTGCTGTTGGTTCGTAGTTAGGTGTTGGACTGTTAGTTTTAGCTTTACTTTGTGGCATTTCGTGGATTTCTTATCTTCAGACATTTTTTATGCTTATTACTCACTGAGTTGGTAGTACTCACCCCCTACTCCCTGCACCTTGTGTGCAGATTCAGGTACTTCGGGAGCTGAGTTGAGCTAGCCGCTGGTTTCCAGAGTTCCAGGAGTGGTCGAGGTAGCTGCTATGACGTCCGCAGGACCCGACTCCTCTCTTATTCCTTTATTATTTCCGTACTTTAGAACATACTTATTTTGAGGATTTTTGACTCTGTATTAGTTAGAGGCTCTAGACTCATGACCCCAGGTCTTTGGGAGTTACAGTTATGTCAGTATTTCGTATTGTTTTATTTGAGTATTTCAACTATGAGTATTAATATTTGATTTTAAGTATTTGGTTAATTGGTTTTGAGCTTTGTGCTCGGGTTGAGAGAGTAAATTGTCGGGCTTGCCTAGCATTAGTGTTGGGCGCCATCACGACCGGGTTTGGGGTCGTGACAAGAACTGGGAGAGAGATTTTCACTTTGATCCCAAATGCATTACCACTATCCCCTTGTGGATTCACTTACCTAGTTTATCAGCTGGATACTGGACTGCTGATGCACTAAGCAAGGTGGAAAGTGCAGTTGGATTACCATTGTATACAGATAAGTTCACAGCTGAATTGAACAAAATCTCCTATGCTCGGGTGCTGGTGAAAGTTGATATTACAAAGCCATTAGTGGAGGAGATTGAGATAGTTACCCCCACTGAAACCAGACAACAGGAGATAGTGTATGAATGGAGGCCAAAGTTCTGCAATGATTGCTTACACTTTGGTCATGACAGTTTTGAATGCTGGAACTCAACTAAACAGAAGGAGGATGCAGAATTCAAGGTTCCAAAAAGAAGAAATAGGGGCAGGGGAAGGAAAGTCATTCAAGAATGGAAGCCTAAACCACAACAGGGACAGGAGGAGGGACAAGGAGAGGAAAATAAAACATATCCTCCAGCCACCAAAGATACGCAGAGTTCAGAAGATGAGCCACAAGAAAGTATGATGATACAAAGAAAGGACAAAACTGAAAGGCAGACTATAGCAGAAAAATAGGTGAGAAATGATGAAGCTAGTACTTCCAACAGATTTACAATTTTGGAAGAATGTAGTGTACAAGGAGGGGTGAGCAACTCTGATCCTATACATAAACCACCATGATAATCTGTACTTGGAACATAAGGGGGCTGAACAAGCCCCATAAGCAGAAGGAACTGAGAATCTTTCTGCAAAAGAATAAGATTGATATCCTTGGATGTCTAGAAATTAGAGTAAAAGAAAAAAAGGCAAAAAATATTCTGTATAAGGTAACAAAGGACTGGGGTTACTGCCATAACTACACTGAAGCTGAGAATGGAAGAATATGGCTAGTTTGGAGAACAAATTTAATAGTAAACATAATCCAAGTTCATGAACAATTCATCCACTACCTAGTGATGGACACTGTGACTGGATATAGGATTTTACTTACTGTAGTGTATGCCAGGAACAAACAGCATGAGAGGGATAGATTATGGAATGATGTACAGCAGTTAGGGGGACAAGTACAAATGCCTTGGCTCATAAGTGGTGATTTCAACAATGTCCTAACCATTGATGATAGGTTAGGGAAACCAGTCACTATGAATGAAGTACAGGAATTTAAGGAGTGTATGGACAATATGCAAATGACCCCACTGAGAACAAAGGGTTGTTTCTTTACTTGGTGTAACAAGCAAAGTGCAGATGATAGAGTGTATAGTAAGATAGATTGGGCATTTGGGAATTTTGAATGGACTAAAGTGTATGGGCATGTGGAAGTTGATTGTTTGGAGCCTGGGGTATCTGATCACTCACCTTTAGTGATCCAAATATGGGAAAGAAGGAGTTTGCACCCCAAACCATTCAAACTGTATATGGTAACTATGGAGTATAAGGATTTTAAACCTGTTGTAGAAAGGATTTGGAAGCAGAAGATGGGGAATGATCCTATGGCTGGTATATGGCTGAAGTTACAAAAACTGAAAGGAGAGACTAGAAGCTTGAACAAGGAGATGGCAAGATATACTAAGAGATTGACCCAAATCAGACAGAAGCTGGAATGTACACAGGCAAACCAGATATTGGATCCCTTTAATCAGGTTTGGATAGATCAGGAAAAGCAAACTCTCCAGGATCTAGAAAAGTGGAGTACTATAGAGGAAAG
>NW_017696360.1:0-3293 GCF_001879085.1 Nicotiana attenuata
CCTATCATCAATACCCCACACTTAAACCATTGCTCGTCCTCGAGCAATCAAACTCCACTTTTTTTTTATAGACACGACCTTTTTAAACAATTCTCCTAACTCATCACACCAAAAGTATTTAAAATAGACTAAGCACAAAAGCGTAACATCTTCACCTCAAGATTTGACTCACAAGTACCACACGTTATTCACAACTCACCCACTTACTCTAATATAGAGGTCACTGACATTACCTTTCCTTCATGAATCAAGTGCCCTCACACAACAAAAGAGAGTAGTTCCACACAATAAAATTTAAGAACACTTAGGAACTCAAGATAGAAAGAATTCACTCACTCTCAGAAATAACATTCATATGCCACAAAAGATGCACCATAAGCTTGCCCGTAGTGTACTACTCCACTAATCGAGCTCATTCAATCTTGGATCAATTAGGACTTTATTTGGTTGTAATGTAGGCTACGAGACGGGTAGGATACATTTAGATATAAGAGTGACTACACCTCCCTAAGCACTTTAATACATACATTTTAACATTTAAACCCCATACTTATGTCAAACCAAAACTCCACCTTCACATCAATTTATATTACCCCACACATCTTTAAGCACAGTTACGTCAAGAGCCACCACTTATCAAGATTTTTTTTTTCACAACAATCCAACTATTTTGTTTTCAATTCAAGTGGCTCTTCCTTTTTCAAAACAGTGCACCTTTCTCCTTATTTCATTAGTTCCACTCAAAAGCCAAACCAACCACCCCACACTTTAACTTTTACAAAGTTCATAACAATTCAAGTGCTCATGAGAGGTTACAATGATTCAAATAGATGGTTAATTCGAACAAATGGGTAAGGCTTGTAATGTGGTTGCCAAAGAAATAGGATTACAGGCTCAAAGGGGTTAACTACGATACATAATAATTAGGCGAGTAAAATATACATATCTGGCTCAACAAAGAAATGCCTATATCACTTCCTAGACTGAATAAAACTACTATTTCGCTTTGCAAACACACGAGGCAAGTTCTAGGCATCAAATGCAATGCACAGAATAACACAAAATCTTACACACACATGGCACATAACTCACTCAGGATTGGATTCATCAAGACAGCCTAGTCAGAGCAGTTAAGCAAATTTAAGATCATACAATTTAAGGTACTTATACAAGAGTCAAAAACTCAGCCTAAGCGTCACAGCCAAAGTACTCACTATTCTCAAGGCATAACAAAGTCAAGAGATATTGCTTCATTTCAAAACAAAACACAACGGCTCCTATTCCCCCCCAAAAAAAAAACTAACTACACCCGGTTCAAATAAAACCCTTGGAAAAGAACCGTGGTTTAAAGAAAAACCAAGGGGTAATTGCTACACTACCTAACAAAACAAAAAATCTTTTTGGTATTTTTAGAAGATCCGTCATCAGGAAAAGTCCAATCTTTTAAAAAAAAAAACACAACTAATGTAGCATGAAAAACAACCCAGACAATCTCCTCACCCCACACTTAAAATTGTGCATTGTCCCCAATGCACATCCATACATACAAGAAGGTAAAAGAAACTCCCTGGTAGGCCAAAGGCCGAAGCACTAGCAGCTCATGGGGTACTTAGACTTCTCCCAGCTTGGTCCTTCGTGCGGGTACCTCACACTTAGTTCCAACCATTTCATTTGTTGGTGCATCCTTCCAATACCTTTGCTTTCCATGCTCCTAGAAAATAAAAAAAATTGACACTACAAAAATAATATAATAAAAAAATATATAAAAAAAAATAAAAGAAAGCAATAAAGCTGGGTTGCCTCCCAACGAGCACTTGATTTAACGTCGCGGCACGACGCGAATCACTTTTTGCCTCCACCTCGAGCTTATGAATTGAACCCCCAATTTGGCATCAAGTTTTCGGCTATGCTCCAGGGGTGGAGGAACAAATCTAATTGGTCCAAGCAACCATTGTACTATTCTACACTTCTTGGCTTTTAGATGAGGTATGTAGTCCTGTCTTTCTGGTAAGAAAAATTCCAGAATATAGGCACCTTGTTCTTCATTCCTTGACTTCTCAATCGGCTCGGATGACTCTATTTTCATATCGTCATCCAAGCACAATGTAGAAAAATGTTTGGAGTGAGGACCAATGCGCTCGCACACATGAACTTCAGGACTTTCAGCATCCTTAACATCAATGATACTAGAGTCAACAAAATTTGTATCCTCAATGTCCTTGGCTGACTCTAGTCTCACTTCTTCAACATTGACATCTTCAAATTCTAGTTGGCTAGGTTGTTGATGTTCTGCTTTGACCTCCCCAATTAATACCTCAAATTCATGCTCTTCTTGGCTACTATCATCAATATTGGATTGTTGAGCATTAAAAGCTCCAACCACTTGACTCAATTGAGCCTCCAACTTGCGAATAGTTGCCTCTTGCCTTTCTATGTGCAATTGTTTCTCATTGTTTTGTTCCAGAAGGCACTTTAGCATATCCTTGATCTCCTTCAGGTCCGCATTCCCAGGTTCTTTATTCCTATTAACTTCACAAGAAAAGGTAGAACCATCATAGTAAGGGGTTGGGGGAAAATAAGAAATATAAGCACAACCATGAAAGTGACCATTTTTACCACCACACACATCACACACATTTCACAAATAAGATTGAGTTGGTGCACATAACTCGCTCTTAGGAACGTTTTGAAAATTTTTCCGCGGGTGATTTCCTTCACAATATGTATGGAGATCAATAGTAGAATTATCTACACCTAAATTCCCATAATTCCAAGATGTCATGTTTCTCAAATAAACAGTTATAAAAAAAATACCAAGAAAAAACAAAACAAAATAAAAGTTGAAACTTGAACCCTAGCAATATATACAACTACAACTACACCATTAGTTCCCCGGCAACGGCGCCAAAATTTGATCACGCCCAACTATGCCTTATAAAAAGGACAATGCGGTCGTTGCAAATATAATCCGGTTTACAAGTCCGGAGTCGAATCCCACAGAGAACTAAGGTTTAGCTACAGCTGTTCACTATCACCAAGAAGACAAGCTTGAACAATTCCTAACTTATAGATATTAAGATTCTTCTGTTTAACTAATTAACTAACAAATTAAAATAGTAAATTAACAACTAACGATACTGAGGGTTAGAGAAAAGATTAAGGAGGTCTAGAGTTATGATTTCCCCTATTGTCGGAATCCTTCCCGCTATGTCTTCTATAATTTCGCCTAAGTATTCTCTACCGATCATGAGCACTCTTATTACCGTAAATCTCTCCCGAGTAATTACGACAAT
>NW_017696361.1:0-3292 GCF_001879085.1 Nicotiana attenuata
CGACCCCCAGATGGACGGACAGTCCGAGCACACTATTCAGATTCTTGAGGATATGCTTCGTGCATGTGTGATTGAGTTTGGAGGGTCTTGGGATCATTTCTTGCCATTGGCGGAGTTTGCTTACAACAATAGTTATCAGTCGAGCATTCAAATGGGGCCGTATGAGGCTTCATATGGCAGGAGGTGTAGATCCCCGGTGGGTTGGTTTGATCCGGGTGAGGCCAGGCTATTGGGCACAGAGTTAGTACAGGATGCATTGGAGAAGGTTAAGACGATTTAGGATAGACTCCGTACAGACCAGTCCAGACAGAAGAGTTACGCGGACAAGAAGGTTCGTGATGTTTCATATATGGTTGGTGAGCGGGTTCTGCTTCGGGTCTCGCCTATGAAAGGCGTTATGAGGTTTGGGAAGAAAGAAAAGTTGAGTCCGAGATTTATTGGCCCTTTTGAGATCTTGAGGCGAGTTGGGGAGGTTGCTTACGAGCTTGCCTTACCTCCCAGTTTAGCCGGAGTTCATCCGGTATTTCATGTTTCGATGCTCCGGAGGTATCACGGTGATCCGTCGCACGTGTTGGATTTCAATTCAGTCCAGTTGGACAAGGATCTATCCTATGTTGAGGAGCCAATGGCTATATTGGACAGGCAGATCAGGAAGTTGAGGTCAAAGAACATAGCTTCAGTGAAGGTTCAGTGGCGGGGTCAGCCGGCCGAGGAGGCGACTTGGGAGACCGAGCAGGATATGCACAGCAGTTACCCTCATCTTTTCACTACTTCAGGTATGTTCTCTATGCTCGTTCGAGGACGAACGAATGTTTAAGTGTAGGAGGATGTGACGACCCGGCCGGTCGTCTTAAGAATTTACGCCCTGATCCCCCATTAACTGCTTCCCCTAAGTTCATTTCTGCTATTTTGGTTTGCCGGGACGTTCGGTGTTGAGTTTCGGAGAGCTTTGGGACACTTAGTCCCTAAATGAGAGCTTAAGTGTTGAAAAGTGGTCCGTAGTCGGAACAGTGTGAAGACGACCTCGGAATGGAAATCTGATGGTTCCGTTAGCTCCGTTAGGTGATTTCGGGGTTGGGAGCGTGTTCGGAATGTATTTTGGAAGTCCGTAGCTCATTTAGGCTTGAAATGCCGAAGTTCGAATTTTATAAGTTTCCGGTCCGATAGTGATTTTTTGATCCGAGGGTCGGATTGGAATTCCGGAAGTTACAGTAGTTCCGTCATGTCATTTGGGATGTGTGTGCAAAATTTCAGGTCATTTGGATGAGGTTCGGGTAGGTTTTTGATCGAAAGCGTGTTTTGTTGGAATTTGAAGTTCTTAGGCTTGAATCTTTGATTAATTCGGGTTTCCAGCGTTGTTTTAGGTGTTTTTAAGATTGGTACAAGTTTGAATAAGGTATTAGGTGGTATTGGTGCTTTTGGTTGAGGTCCCAGAGGCCTCGGGATGATTTCTGGTGGTTAACGGAAGAGTTTTGGAAGTTGAGAGGTAGCAATTCTGCTGCTTCTGGTATCTTTTTGCTTCTGCAGCTTGGGAACTGCAGAAGCGGAGCTGCAGAAGCGGGATCGCAGAAGCGGTCCCTTGTCCGCAGAAGCGGAAATACCTGTTCAGAAAAGGGAATTTCGAGGGTTGAGTTTCAAAAGTTGGAAAAATCAATTGAGAGCTCGGGAGAGGGCGATTTTGAGTGGGTTTGAAGTGAAGATCATTGGGTAACGTTTTCTTAATCCCTTCTAGTTATATTTCATCATTTTGTAGTTAAATCCATCTTTAAAATTCGAATTTGGGATTAAAATTTGAAGAATTTGGTTAAAACTTCTTAGGCCAAAGTATTGGGTTTTGAGTGAGCATTTGACCTCCGATTTGGGAGATTTTTATATGGTTAGACTCGTGAGAGTACGAGGGTTCTGAAAATGTGAAAATTATCCGATTGCGAGGCGTTGGCCTGAAGGGCATTTTGGTCATTTCACCTAATTTCACGCCGTAGCTTTGAATTTAATAGCAAAACCAGGTGTTTGCGTTGTTATTTACAATGTGTAATTGAATTGAATAGATTTGGGCCATTTGGAGTCGGATACTCGTGGCAAGAGCGTGGTTTCTAGTTGATATTGAGCCGGTTCGAGATAAGTGGCTTGTCTAACCTTGTGTGGGGGACCTCTCCCCTTAGGACATGATCTTTGAATATTTGAATGCCTCGTACGTGAGGTGACTAGCGCGTACTTGAGCTAATTGTTGTAAACCCGTTTCTACTTGAAGTATTTAAATTGAGTATTTTCCTGTTTTTCTTGTTCATTTTTAGACTGTAAGTTTATACCTGTGCTAGTCTTAGAGACGTCATGTTTAGCTGGCTTACTTGCTTATTTGTTTAGCTGTACTATTTTTACTCTGTGAAGCATGTTAGGCTAGAATTTACTATTACTTGTCCTGATTTTAGCATTTATTCTGAGATTATGGGTTGTTGTTGTTGTGTGTTTAATTTGGGACTACGGGACGGCTTTCCGGGAGATCCCCTGTACTTGAGATATTCTGGATTGAGGGTGCGAGATACCAAGAGATCCCTGGCACATGTGTTTCTATATATATTGGGATACCAAGAGATCCCCGGCTTACTTATTGAGGATACCCAGAGATCCTCGGGATACCAAGAGATCCCCGACTTACTTATTGAGGATACCCAGAGACCCTCGGGATACCAAGAGATCCCCGACTTACTTATTGAGGATACCAAGAGATCCTCGGGATACCAAGAGATCCCCCGGCTATTATTCCTTGTTGAGGGCAGTTTTCCTTGTATTGTTACCTTTGCTTTCTATTACTGTTCTTCCTTATTTACCTGGTTTAGATTCTCGCTGTAGACTTTATTTAAACTGCTTCCGTTATCTCATTATTTATTATGTTTTATCTCAGTAGGGCCCTGACCTTCCTCGTCACTACCCAACCGAGGTTAGGCTTGGCACTTACTGAGTACCGCTGTGGTGTACTCATGCCTCTTCTGCGCATGTTCTTCATGTGCAGATCCAGGTACTTCCTCCCAGGCGTATCATCCTCGTGGTAGAGAGTCCTAGCTGAGACTTGAGGTATATCTGCTACGTCCGCAGACCAGGAGTCTCTACTCTATTCCGGCTTTAGCAGATAGTTCCTTTCTTTCCTTTCATGTTGTTTAGACATTCTGGTGTAGAGCAGATTACTACATTCTATTAGCCTGTGTTTCCCGTGAGTTTCAGCCGGTTTTGGGATTTAGTTGTAGACTTCCGCATATTTTTGAGTTGTATAGGCCGAGTGGCCTTATATACAGTT
>NW_017696362.1:0-3292 GCF_001879085.1 Nicotiana attenuata
CAAAACTCACCCGAGCCCTCGGGGCTCCAAACCAAACATACACATAACTCCAAAAACATCCTAGGGACTCATCCGTGTGATCAAATCTCCAAAACAACATCGAATTAGGCCTCAAGACCCATGATTTCCTTCCAATTTCCATGAAACATCAAATTTTACTGTTTCTAGCTCAAAACACGTCAAATGACGTCCAAATCTAACCAAACTTCACAGCAATTGCTTAACTCATATTTAAGACTTGTGCCAGGCGTCAAAACCAAAATACGAGCCCAACAACACAGTCTTCTAAACGAATAACACTTTCCAATTCTTTAATTATTTTCAGAAAATAATTTCACATAACAATTCGTTCCTCGGACTCGGGACCTCGGAATTTGATTCCGGGCACACCCCCAAGTCTCATATTATCCTACGGACCCTCCGGGACTGTCGAATCACGAGTCCGGGTTCGTTTGCCCAAAACGTTGACCAAAGTCAAACTTAATCAATTAAAACATCAAAATTTTATTATCTTTCTTGCAAATTCATATTTAAACATTCCGGCTACGCGCCCGGACTGCACACACAAATTCGAGGCAACCCCCAAGTGAGGTTTTCACGGCCTTAGAAATACAGAATGAGTAGGAATACAGGTGATGACCCTTTGGGTTGTCACATTCTCCACCTCTAAAATAACCGTTCGTCCTCGAACGGACAAGAGAAAGAAGTACCTGAGTCGGGAAAAAGATGGGGATAACGGCTCCGCATATCAGACTCGGACTCCCAGGTCGATGCCTCAGGAGGCTGACCTCTCCACTGAACACGAACAGAAGGAAAACTCTTGGACCTCAATTGACGAACCTGCCGGTCTAGAATAGCTACCGGCTCCTCCTCATATGATAAGTCCTTGTCCAACTGGACAGTACTGAAGTCTAACACATGGGTAGGATCGTCGTGATACCTACGAAGCATAGATACATGGAAAACTGGATGCACGGCTGATAAGCTAGGCGGCAACGCAAGTCTATAAGCCACCTCACCCACTCGATCAAGAATCTCAAACGGGCCGATGTACCTAGGGCTAAGCTTGACCTTCTTCCCAAATCTCATCACGCCCTTCATAGGCGACACTCGGAGCAATACCCGCTCACCAACCATGAAAGCTACATCTCGAACCTTACGGTCTGCATAACTCTTCTGCCTAGACTGAGCTGAACGAAGCCTCTCCTAAATGATCTTGACCTTATCTAAGGCCTCCTGAACCAAATCTGTACCCAATAACCGAGCCTCTCCCAGCTCAAACCACCCAACCGGAGACCGACATCACCTACCATACAACGCCTCATAAGGAGCCATCTGAATGCTGGACTGGTAGGTGTTGTTGTAGGCAAACTCTGCTAAAGGCAAGAACTGATCCCACGAACCTCCAAAGTCTATAACACAAGCTCGGAGCATATCCTCCAATATCTGAATAGTCCTCTCGGACTGTCCTTCCGTCTGAGGATGGAACGCTGTGCTCAACTCAACCCATGTGCCCAACTCTCGCTGAACTGCTCTCCAGAAGCGCGAGGTAAACTGCGTACCCCGGTCCGAAATGATAGATACCGGCACCCCATGAAGGCGAACAATCTCCCGAATATAAATCTCAGCGAGTCTCTCAGAAGAATAGGAGACTGCTACAGGAATAAAATGCGCTGACTTACTCAACCTATCCACAATAACCCATATCGCATCAAACTTCTTCCGAGTCGACGAAAGTCCAGTAACAAAGTCCATGGTAATCCGCTCCCATTTCCACTCGGGAAGCTCAATCCTCTGATGTAAACCACCAGGCCTCTGATGCTCGTACTTAACCTGCTGACAATTCAAACAACGAGCTACACATGCAACAATATCCTTCTTCATCCTACGCCACCAATAATGCTGCCGCAAATCCTGGTACATCTTCGCGGCACCCGGGTGAATAGAATACCGAGAACTATGGGCCTCCGCTAAGATCAACTCTCGAAGCCCATCAACATTGGGCACACAAACTCGCCCTTGCAATCTCAAAACACCATCATCACCTAAGGTAACCTGCTTGGCACCTCCTCGCTGCACCGTGTCTCTGAGGACACACAAATGGGGATCATCAAACTGCCGATAACGGATACGCTCCAATAATGAAGAGCGAGCGACCGTGCAAGCTAACACTCTGCTAGGCTCAGAAATATCCAACCTCACAAATCGATTGGCCAAAGCCTGAATATCCAAAGCAAGCGGCCTCTGGCTGGCCGGAATATAAGCAAGACTACCCATGCTGGCGGACTTCCTACTCAATGCATCGGCCACCACATTGGCCTTCCCCAGGTGGTACAAGATAGTAACATCATAATCTTTCAGCAACTCCAACCACCTCCTCTGCCTCAGATTCAACTCCTTTTTCTTGAACAAGTACTGAAGACTCTTGTGATCGGTGTACACCTCACACGTCACACCATATAGGTAATGCCTCCAAATCTTCAAAGCATGAACAATGGCCGCCAACTCTAAATCATGCACTGGATAGTTCTTCTCGTGAATTTTTAGCTGCCTCGAAGCATAAGCTATAACCTTGCCATCCTGCATCAATACTGCACCAAGTCCAATACGGGAAGCATCACAATAGACGGTATAAGGCCCTGAACCTGTGGGCAAAACCAACACCGGTGCCGTAGTTAGAGCTGTCTTGAGCTTCTGAAAGCTCGCCTCGCACTCATCCGACCATCTGAACTGGGCACCCTTCTGGGTCAATCTGGTCATCGGGGCTGCAATAGATGAAAACCCCTTCACGAACCGACGATAGCAGCCCGCTAACCCCAAGAAACTCTGAATCTCTGTAGCTGATGCTGGTCGAGGCCAGTTCTTGACCGCCTCTATCTTCTTCGGGTCCACCTGAATACCCTCTGCTGATACAACGTGACCCAGAAATGCTATTGAACTTAGCCGGAACTCACACTTGGAGAACTTGGAATATAGCTGACTATCCCTCAGAGTCTGAAGAACCACCCTAAGGTGCTGCTCGTGCTCCTCCTGGCTGCGGGAGTACACCAAAATATCATCAATAAAGACTATCATGAACATGTCCAAATATGGCCTGAACACTCGGTTCATCAACTCCATGAATGCTGCTGGGGCATTGGTCAACCCAAACGACATGACCAGGAACTCATAATCCCCGTACCGAGTGCGGAATGCTGTCTTAGGGACATCGGATGCCCTAATCCTCAGCTGGTGGTAGCCAGATCTCAAGTCTAACTTGAAAAATCTCCTTGAACCCTGAAGTTGGTACAAA
>NW_017696363.1:0-3292 GCF_001879085.1 Nicotiana attenuata
CATTAGGGCTCCAATCCCTGAGTTGTGCCTTTTAGACATAGGGCCTCCATTCCCTAGTCGCCTTTTACCAACATTAGGGCTCCAATCCCCGAGTTGTGCCTATTTAGACATAGGGCATCCATTCCCTAGTCGCCTTTTGCCAACATTAGGGCTCCAATCCCTGAGTTGAGCTTTTTAGACATAGGGCCTCCATTCCCTAGTCGCCTTTTGCCAACATTAGGGCTCCAATCCCTGAGTTGAGCTTTTTAGACATAGGGCCTCCATTCCCTAGTCGCCTTTTGCCAACATTAGGGCTCCAATCCCTGAGTTGAGCTTTTTAGACATAGGGCCTCCATTCCCTAGTCGCCTTTTGCCAACATTAGGGCTCCAATCCCTGAGTTGAGCTTTTTAGACATAGGGCCTCCATTCCCTAGTCGCCTTTTGCCAACATTAGGGCTCCAATCCCTGAGTTGTGCCTTTTTAGACATAGGGCCTCCATTCCCTAGTCGCCTTTTGCCAACATTAGGGCTCCAATCCCTGAGTTGTGCCTTTTTAGACATAGGGCCTCCATTCCCTAGTCGCCTTTTGCCAACATTAGGGCTCCAATCCCTGAGTTGTGCCTTTTTAGACATAGGGCCTCCATTCCCTAGTCGCCTTTTGCCAACATTAGGGCTCCAATCCCTGAGTTGTGCCTTTTTAGACATAGGGCCTCCATTCCCTAGTCGCCTTTTGCCAACATTAGGGCTCCAATCCCTGAGTTGTGCCTTTTTAGACATAGGGCCTCCATTCCCTAGTCGCCTTTTGCCAACATTAGGGCTCCAATCCCTGAGTTGTGCCTTTTTAGACATAGGGCCTCCATTCCCTAGTCGCCTTTTGCCAACATTAGGGCTCCAATCCCTGAGTTGTGCCTTTTTAGACATAGGGCCTCCATTCCCTAGTCGCCTTTTGCCAACATTAGGGCTCCAATCCCTGAGTTGTGCCTTTTTAGACATAGGGCCTCCATTCCCTAGTCGCCTTTTGCCAACATTAGGGCTCCAATCCCTGAGTTGTGCCTTTTTAGACATAGGGCCTCCATTCCCTAGTCGCCTTTTGCCAACATTAGGGCTCCAATCCCTGAGTTGTGCCTTTTTAGACATAGGGCCTCCATTCCCTAGTCGCCTTTTGCCAACATTAGGGCTCCAATCCCTGAGTTGTGCCTTTTTAGACATAGGGCCTCCATTCCCTAGTCGCCTTTTGCCAACATTAGGGCTCCAATCCCTGAGTTGTGCCTTTTTAGACATAGGGCCTCCATTCCCTAGTCGCCTTTTGCCAACATTAGGGCTCCAATCCCTGAGTTGTGCCTTTTTAGACATAGGGCCTCCATTCCCTAGTCGCCTTTTGCCAACATTAGGGCTCCAATCCCTGAGTTGTGCCTTTTTAGACATAGGGCCTCCATTCCCTAGTCGCCTTTTGCCAACATTAGGGCTCCAATCCCTGAGTTGTGCCTTTTTAGACATAGGGCCTCCATTCCCTAGTCGCCTTTTGCCAACATTAGGGCTCCAATCCCTGAGTTGTGCCTTTTTAGACATAGGGCCTCCATTCCCTAGTCGCCTTTTGCCAACATTAGGGCTCCAATCCCTGAGTTGTGCCTTTTTAGACATAGGGCCTCCATTCCCTAGTCGCCTTTTGCCAACATTAGGGCTCCAATCCCTGAGTTGTGCCTTTTTAGACATAGGGCCTCCATTCCCTAGTCGCCTTTTGCCAACATTAGGGCTCCAATCCCTGAGTTGTGCCTTTTTAGACATAGGGCCTCCATTCCCTAGTCGCCTTTTGCCAACATTAGGGCTCCAATCCCTGAGTTGTGCCTTTTTAGACATAGGGCCTCCATTCCCTAGTCGCCTTTTGCCAACATTAGGGCTCCAATCCCTGAGTTGTGCCTTTTTAGACATAGGGCCTCCATTCCCTAGTCGCCTTTTGCCAACATTAGGGCTCCAATCCCTGAGTTGTGCCTTTTTAGACATAGGGCCTCCATTCCCTAGTCGCCTTTTGCCAACATTAGGGCTCCAATCCCTGAGTTGTGCCTTTTTAGACATAGGGCCTCCATTCCCTAGTCGCCTTTTGCCAACATTAGGGCTCCAATCCCTGAGTTGTGCCTTTTTAGACATAGGGCCTCCATTCCCTAGTCGCCTTTTGCCAACATTAGGGCTCCAATCCCTGAGTTGTGCCTTTTTAGACATAGGGCCTCCATTCCCTAGTCGCCTTTTGCCAACATTAGGGCTCCAATCCCTGAGTTGTGCCTTTTTAGACATAGGGCCTCCATTCCCTAGTCGCCTTTTGCCAACATTAGGGCTCCAATCCCTGAGTTGTGCCTTTTTAGACATAGGGCCTCCATTCCCTAGTCGCCTTTTGCCAACATTAGGGCTCCAATCCCTGAGTTGTGCCTTTTTAGACATAGGGCCTCCATTCCCTAGTCGCCTTTTGCCAACATTAGGGCTCCAATCCCTGAGTTGTGCCTTTTTAGACATAGGGCCTCCATTCCCTAGTCGCCTTTTGCCAACATTAGGGCTCCAATCCCTGAGTTGTGCCTTTTTAGACATAGGGCCTCCATTCCCTAGTCGCCTTTTGCCAACATTAGGGCTCCAATCCCTGAGTTGTGCCTTTTTAGACATAGGGCCTCCATTCCCTAGTCGCCTTTTGCCAACATTAGGGCTCCAATCCCTGAGTTGTGCCTTTTTAGACATAGGGCCTCCATTCCCTAGTCGCCTTTTGCCAACATTAGGGCTCCAATCCCTGAGTTGTGCCTTTTTAGACATAGGGCCTCCATTCCCTAGTCGCCTTTTGCCAACATTAGGGCTCCAATCCCTGAGTTGTGCCTTTTTAGACATAGGGCCTCCATTCCCTAGTCGCCTTTTACCAACATTAGGGCTCCAATCCCTGAGTTGAGTTTTTAGACATAGGGCCTCCATTCCCTAGTCGCCTTTTACGAACATTAGGGCACCAATCCCTGAGTTGAGTTTTTAGACATAGGGCCTCCATTCCCTAGTCGCCTTTTTTACCAACATTAGGGCTCCAATCCCTGAGTTGAGTTTTTAGACATAGGGCCTCCATTCCCTAGTCGCCTTTTACCAACATTAGGGCTCCAATCCCTGAGTTGAGTTTTTAGACATGGGGCCTCCATTCCCTAGTCGCCTTTTACCAACATTAGGGCTCTAATACCTATGTTGAGTTTTTGGACATAGGGCCTCCATTCCCTAGTCGACTTTTACCAACATTAGGGCTCCAATCCCTAAGTTTAGATTTTAGACATAGGGACTCCGTTCCCTAGTCACCTTTT
>NW_017696364.1:0-3292 GCF_001879085.1 Nicotiana attenuata
TTTTGGTTGTTCCACTTTTCCAAATATTCAAAGCCGGTCAGCATGCGGGTCCAAAACAGATAAATGCACAAGTAGGATGCATCAGGATGGTCCATTATTCCGGGTACACCTGTCCTAGACGGACCCAACCCCTGTGTTGAGTTCCCTAAGTCAAAATGCACGTGATGCAGATAAGCGTTCCTACTAGGGATCCGACATGAAGTCAAGTTCTTCTAGGTTCAAAACCTGGGTATGTGTTCTAGACTGTGTGCCCGAGCGGACAACTCGAGTCGAGGAGGGAGCTACGTACCGGGAACCAAAAGGCCATCCGGCTTAGTAACTTGTCCGGCCTCTTTCTTATTTCAGGGTATTGACACTAACAGAATAGGGAGTCTCAACCAGTAAGCACATCCCCGGAGGTGAGAAGAGAAGGGTTTCGGCACAGTTCATATACAATTCAGATAATATCAAAGCGGTAAAAAGCAATATTTGCACATTTAGCATGAAACATGTAGGAAAATCAGATAAAGCCAAATACAACAATATATCTAAGCTCGAATTCTGAACCCTGAACTAGAGATTCTGGGTTCGATCCCCAGCAGAGTCGCCAGAGCTGTCACACCTCCTTTTTTACACACCTGTGAGGGCGTCAAGGAGTTTTTCCAATTAAAGGACAGTCGGAACGGGATTTATTATTAATATTCAGAGTCGCCACTTGGGAGATTAATGGTGTCCCAAGTCACCGTTTGAATCCTGATCCGAGGAAATTATGACTCTGTTAACAGTTCGCGAACCAGAACTCCGAGTAAGGAATTCTGTTAACCCGGGAGAAGGTATTAGGCATTCCCGGATTACGTGGTTCTAGCACGGTCGCTCAACTGTTGTATTTGCTTTTATCTGATTTTAAAAACATATTCTAACCTAAATGCCTTTTAGTAGTAAACCGCTTTTATTGTTATTTTTAATAAGAATTGCAACGTCGTGAAAATGCGTCTCGAACCACGTCGCACCAATGCACCCATGCTTGTCAACACACCTCAACTTCGTTGAGATTTAGATTTGGGTCACATAAATGTGCACCCACATTTAGGAAGGTAATATTATTAAAATACGCGCCTAAAGCAACTACGCATTTATTATCTTTGGGGAAGAGCGTGAAATTCGCTAAACGGTCTGCCCGAATTCTAAGTATTTTTATGTAACATTTATTGAGGGCCCCGCGCTTTAGGTGTTTATTTAGCGAGGCTCATCTCATTTTATTAAAGGTCAATCCTAAAACGGCTATGATTTTCTATTGGGCTTCGTCTCCATCAATAAAAGAAAAGTCCTATTTTAACATTGTTTAAGAATTATTGTACTTGGGTTCAAGTGCCCTCATGAAAACAGATCCTTATCATGTTGGGCCTTGCAAGAAACCCTCATAAAAAACTATTAATCAAATACGCCCAAAGGGCAGGCCAATTATGGGCCTGGACTGAAAGGTGTAATTGCAGACAGCCGTTTGGGCCTGGCAGTCGAGCCCAGTATGGCACATTCCCTTGACAACTTATAGTTTAACTCAGTCAATAGACGTTCTGAAATTCAAGCCCATTCAGTTATGAGAATTCAACCTAAACAATCACTAATGACAATTCAATTTAACAAGGGAATTTGTTAATTCAGCTATTTGCATGTTTCCTGATTTTATATGGAAGCTATAGGTGATTACTAAAAAAAATTTGAAGCCTGAATCATAGAATCAAATACATTACAATACACATACTGACTAATAATCTGATTGTATCATTTTTTGCATCAACATGCTGAAACTTAGAAACTACTTGACTACAATGAGATTTAAACAATCAACTCCAACTTCGTTAAATCTATTTGTACTACATTTGTTATACTAAAGTGTGAAATAGTCCAAACCATCCAAAATAGTCCAAAATAACAGTTCAGTCTTAATTACAAACCATGATCTACTAAAATTCATGAGATTACATGAGATATAACACAAAATTATCAGGAACTATGCTGCATTTCACTCATCTCCACAAACTCGTAAGTTACATTGAGGCAGTTTCAAAATGTGTACCTGAGAATTGAATCACAACAGAAGAATAGGAGATCAGTAACAGAATAATAGGCAGCAGCACACTGATGCTTAGAACAGCTCAGAAAATACACCAGCAGTCCAGAAATGATTTCAAAAACTAGCAGATTCAAGAACAATTTCGAAAACCAGCTTAAACACACCCACAGAAACTCAAAATCAATTTGAATAAACCCAAAACCACTCGAAAAACCAATCAGTAAACCTCAGAGGAACCTCAGCAATCAGAAGAGCAGAGAGTTGATCAAAATTAACCAAAGATCAATGTAACAATGCTTATTTTTTTATTTTTGTTGCATTTTTTTATTTTGTTTTAACTAAGAACTAAAAGAAGATTTTGATCTCAGATTTGAATTCTCAGATCTGAAACTTGAAGAGGGATTTTTTTGGGGGGGGGGGGGGATTTTGGGCTCCCAAAACTTGATATACAAGGCAAATGAATGCCTATTTATAGGCAAACTTAGGGTGCAACTTCATATTTTCATTTTACTCATTAGTCCATATTATTTTCCATTTAGTCCTTTGTTTTCTAACTTGTTGCTCAAGTAAGCACCCTAAGTTTACTGAAATGTACCTTAATGCCTACATCTAGAAGCTTCTAGGGAGTCCTAGCTAAGTTCCATACCCCTGGATTGCCCCAATTGCCCTTAGTTCAAACTAAAATTACCCAAACTGTCCCAATCCCTTATAATTAACTAAATCAATATTATTCAGCTATCACCAATCTCTAACAGCACTTTTTAACTAATTAGATCTGCTAATTCACCAAACACTGAACAATTTATTGATTATCCTAAATTAACTGAACTAAACTAATTGAAGCAGCTGGTAACAATCAAAGGAACTACTGAATTAATTCAAAACTAAAGCAAATTAACAACAATCGATCAGAACCTCGTTACATCTTCAAACACAAAATGAACTATACCAGATTAGCCATTATTTCTAAGAAACAGAAAGAAAATCAAATCCAATCAACCTGGCATCAATCAAACAGTATTTTTGCAAAATCGAACCCTTCAAACACTAACCTATATTAGTCTTAACAGTTCGAATCTATCAACCATTGTTTAGCAGACAAATTATCACCCATTGAATCGCTGAATTCTGAATCAAAATTTGGATAAGAACAGAAATCAGACTCAGCAGCAGAAAACCTAAGACGACTAACAAGCAAATACTCAGGAACAGATAATAAAAATAACAGAAATATAACCG
>NW_017696365.1:0-3292 GCF_001879085.1 Nicotiana attenuata
TATAACCGTTGCACGACAGCACTCACTCTCACACCTCTCGGTACGAAAGAGTGATTTATCCCAATTGACTCTCTCGAGACCAATTAGGTAGGCTAACAAACCAAACAACTTAGGGTTCAAGTTGGGTAATCACTCTCTCGAGGTCTTACCCGTTAATTGGGACTACCATTCTCATGGGTCCATCCCAATTCCTTGTTGGGTTAACTTTGGAGTCATAGACACTCTTTCTCAAGAAGAGTCAAGACTCACTAAGCTAGACTTAGTGTTTGCAACCACCAAATCCTAGTTAAAACATAAAATCAACCCAAATATCAAACACCCAAAATCATTCAAGCACTAAACAATCACACCCATTAACTACCCACACTAGGGTTGAGCCACAACCCTAGCTAATGGGTTTAGCTAGCCATAATAGCAACAGAAATTAAAGAAGAAGTAGACAAAATCAACATAGTAATTAACTAGGAAGCTAATCAACACGAATTCACGTTAAAACAAGGTTAAAATGCCCAAAATAGGCTAAAACTTGAATCTCACGAGTGCTGCTGCTATCTGATGTCTTAAACTTGACCTAGAAATAATAAAATATTCTATTTATACTATGCCAGAAAAATCGGACAAAAATACCCCTGCGGGGCTGGCGCGGACCGCGCATAAATGCAGCGCGGCCGCGTAGGGGTCTTGGCCTTCTATCATTCACTTCTGGAACTGGGACGCGACCGCACAAAGAAGTAGCGCGGCCGCACAGGCTAAGGAGCGCGGACCGCACAATATTGAAGCGCGACCGCGTAGACACCAGCGCTGACCGCGTAGAAATGAGCGCTGACCGCGCTTGGAGACTCCTGAAATGGGTGCTCTCTGAATCTCCTAGCGCGGCCGCGCAACAAATCAGTGCGGTCCGCGCTAGGTCCTCCTGTCCCTACTTCAATGATTTTTGATACTTGAGCAGGTTTCACTCCGTTTCGAGCTGGTTCTTGACTTTCGTCATCTTGTCGCTCAAATCTGCAATCAAGCGCACTTTGTAAGCATTCTGAGTCTATTTCATGACAATTCGTACATAAGGCATAGGCAAGTATGGGCATAAAACGTGTTAAAATCACAGTTATCAACTCCCCCAAACTTAGACCTTTGCTTGTCCTCAAGCAAATAGAAGAAGACCCTTCCCTAAAAAGGAAACATCCAAGTAATTCCAGCTTATCCTAAGGAAGCCTCATCACGCATCAATTGGGACTAATAATTGCCCTCAATACGAATGCATCATTAACACATTTTTAGTCTTTTTAGAACTATGGATCGAATGTGACACGAGAGCATCAAGGGTTGACTCATTTCATCAAGGCGCTTTTCTCAAATACCCTTGTCTTTGTGGAATCCAAACTCACACATCCTCAACTTTCCCTAAGCGAACCTCACTTTTTAGAGTAATGACACACAACCTGAGGTTGATGGATTTTTGTTTCACTCATTTCTCTCACAAAGAAGGTCATAAGTCCAGCCTTAGGTACCATATGCTTGCCCCTTATGTAAGTATCCACTAATGTAGGCTTCCCTCAACTCAAGATCATATAGGGCTTTTGAGGAGTCTTTGTGAAGGCTTTTGGGTGAAGGTAGGATATGTTTTTGTTCATTTAGGTTCAATCTTCCCTTTAGCACTTCTTTTGGTTCATTATGGCATACTTTTTGACTCATTTGAGTATTTCACTTCTTTCATTTCTTTCAAGGGGGTAGAGAGACACATTGTCACTCTTTCTTTTGCACTTTAAATCTCCTTTCTCTACTTTTACATAGCTTTTTTCACTTTATTTTCTTTGAATCCCTTTTTCCGGTTCTTATTCACTTTTGCATTTCTTTTTGTCTTTTTCTCTTTTTCATTGCCTTCCTTTTCTTTTGCTTTTGTGCCTCTTTACCGCATTGAATCCTTTCTTGTCTCAACCCCCCCAAACTTAGGTATTTGCCATCGCTCAAGGAAAGATTTGGGTGCCAAGAGAGGGTCTCACTGAGAACGGGTATAGCCTTGTAGCTTTGGTTCATGAAAGAAGAAGGTTAAGGCTCAAAAGGGTTGAACTAGGGATCATTTCATTGGTAGGTTATGGAAATTGTTCAAATTTGGAAGTTCGGATCAAGGAGGGCCTATATTCACTTCTCAAGTCAAGTTTCGCCTATGATTTCGCCTCAACAAACATTCAGGGCAAGTTCTAGACTGCTGGCTTGGAGCTTAGACTCATAATTCAACTTCTCACCACACACACACTCAAGGTTTGCTAAAGATATCGAGTTGAGAGCCCACAACGACCTTAGTTCCAATTCAAGCGCACAATGGCCCCACACGACCATATGATGATTGTTTGATCAACACAAGAGTCTCAAGGCCACAATTTTCACCATCCTAAACACAACATTATGTCTTTGACCATGGGATCAAAGGAAAATGTGTTAGGCCCAAGTGAAGCTTGCCTGAGGTCCTCTTAACTACAAAATTTTGAAAATCAAAAGAAGAAAAATCAAAAATGGACTCAAACCCTTAAGAAGGTTGTCACGCCATCTATCATTGGGAAGAGCCACCCGGTTCGCACAACACACTACCCTTGGAAAGAACCGTGGCATTAAGAAAAGCAAGGGCTTATTGAAAATACTAAAACCGAAACAAAAGGCTACGAGCCTCACTACTAGGCTGAAAACGAAAAATTTGAACGAAAATAGAAAAACCAAATGAATATGTACAATAGGGAGTAGAATATACAACGGGATGAATATATGCATAAGAGTCTAAAAGTAGCCAAAGTTAAAAGTTATATACAGCAATCCAAGACAATCCAAAACATAGACTTGAAATGAAATAAATATATACAGTCATCCAATGTATCAGAATCAAAATTGTAGGGCACACCCCCACGAATAAAAGCTAGCATTGTCCCCAATGCCAACTACCAAGATAGCTCAAAAACATAGTAAAAGGATATAGAGAGGCCCCTCAAGCCTAGTCCACATGCGTGGGGTCTCCTGTCGTCCCTGGATCCTCTGTAGTAGCCGGGACCTCAGACTGGTCGCCGACCTGCTGCTGCTAGGACATGAGCTGGATCAAGAACAGGCTGAACCACCGGTGGGACACTGGATGTACCCTCATGAACCTGGGCCACCTCTATCACAACTCCCTCAGTGCTAGGGATTTTCCTCTTCTTCCTTGGCTTGGGGGTCTCCTCCTGCTGTGGCTGAACTGCTGCTGGATCAACAGTTGACTCCCGAAAAGCAAGTCAAGTGGCATCTGATCTGCCAAAAGCTTATCCACATCCTC
>NW_017696366.1:0-3291 GCF_001879085.1 Nicotiana attenuata
CCTTCGGAGGACCACTCGCCATATGCCTTGGCCCCGGAGACACAGAGTACGTATTAAGGGAAATCCACGAAGGGTCATGTGGCAACCATTCGGGCGCGGATGCGTTGGTCCGAAAAATAATTCGAGCTGGATACTACTGGGTCAACATGGAACAGGATGCAAGGGAATTTGTACGAAGATGCGACAGGTGTCAAAGGCATGCGCCATTCATCCATCAGCCTGCTGAGCTGCTGCATTCGGTCATCTCCCCATGGCCTTTCATGAAATGGGGAATGGACATAGTGGGCCCGCTTCCTCGAGCTCCAGGTAAGGCTCAATTTATTCTTTTGGTTACTGACTATTTCTCCAAATGGGTTGAAGCGCAGGCTTACGAAAAGGTTCGAGAGAAAGAAGTAATCGACTTCCTTTGGGACCACGTCGTGTGTCGGTTCGGGATGCCTTCCGAAATAGTATGTGACAATGGGAAACAGTTCGTTGGGAGCAAGGTATCAAGATTCTTCGAGGATAACAAGATCAAGAGGGTATTGTCAACCCCGTACCATCCCACCGGAAACGGGCAGGCTGAGTCGACCAACAAGACCATCGTTCAGAACCTAAAGAAAAGGTTACAAGACGCAAAAGGAAAATGGAGAGAAATGCTGCCCGAAATCCTATGGGCCTACCGGACAACCGAAAGGACTAGTACCGGTGCCACTCCTTTCTCTTTGGTTTACGGAGCCGAGGCCTTGATCCCAGTCGAGGTGGGCGAACCCAGCGCTAGATTCCGGTATGCAACCGAGGTTACCAACCAAGAAGCGATGCTCACCAGCTTGGATCTTTTAGACGAAAGGAGAGAGGCCGCACTAGTTAGGATGGCAGCTCAGAAACAAAAGATCGAAAGATATTATAACCGAAGGGCTCGTCTTCGACACTTCAATATAGGGGACTTGGTACTAAGAAAGGTCACCCTCAACACTCGAGACCCTAACGAAGGGAAATTAGGACCAAACTGGGAAGGCCCTTACACCATTTTGAAGGTAACCGGAAAGGGTTCGTACAAGTTAGGAACGATGGATGGGAAAGAACTACCCAATAACTGGAATATAGGCCACTTGAAGAGATACTACTGCTAAAGGTAAGTCTTCTTTCTTCTTCGCTTCCATAAATTTTTTGAGACTTGTCCGATCCTAACCCGTGCAGGTCGATGATCGGTCGCTAAGACAAGTTCGGACATCGGAGAGACTGAAAGCACGAGCTGCACTCTTTTTTCCTTCGACCGTTTTTGTCCCAACTCGGGTTTTTCGGCAAGGTTTTTAACGAGGCAGCAAGAACATCGTGCTACTACAAAGGTATCTAAGGGTAAATCATTGTATACTAGATCGCCCTCCGAAGAAGGCGAAGGTCAATAAGAATAAATGTAAGGGTCAAACGGCCAAAGCGAGCCGTGCCCAACTAGCCTGACCTAATCCGCCCGGATCAGTATGATGTATTGACTATTACTGCAATAGCAAAGACTATCTGATGCATATTCACATCATAACCTAAAAGATTTTGTTCGACTCTTCGGTATGCTTTCGAGTCCGATCTCATAAGACCTCCTCGAGGCATATTCGATCGCATATTCGATCTCATAAGACCTCCTCGAGGCACATTCGAACATAAGACCTCCTCGAGGCATATTCGATCTCATATTCGATCTCATAAGACCTCCTCGAGGCACATTCGAACATAAGACCTCCTCGAGGCATATTCGATCTCATATTCGATCTCATAAGACCTCCTCGAGGCACATTCGAACATAAGACCTCCTCGAGGCACATTCGAACATAAGACCTCCTCGAGGCATATTCGATCTCATATTCGATCTCATAAGACCTCCTCGAGGCAACACTTAAACTATAAGACCTCAAGAAGGCAAGTCCAAGCTCATAAGACCTTAATAAGGCGACACATAAAACTGTAAGACCTCAGAGGTGAGTTCAAAATTCGTAAGGCCTCGATAAGGCATTATTTTAACCATAAGTCCTCGAGAAGGCGGGTCCAAATTCATAAAATCTCAAAAGAGGTAATACCGGCCTCATCATCGACTTCACTAAATGGTGAAGTATACTCGAATTTGTAAGACCTTAAGAAAAAGGCGTAAAATCGATACAAAACCTGAAGGTCAAATTGTGCCCGAGTTCGAACCCACTCACTCGGGGACTGCTTCGAAGAAACCTAAGAGTTAGACTTCACCCAAGCTCGAATCAACTCACTCGGGGACTGCCTTGAGAAAACCCAAAGGTTGAAGTTCACCTGAGTTCGAATACATTCACTCGGAGACTATTTCGAAAAATATAAAAGACTACCATCGTTCCAAAAAGATAAAAGGCAAAGTAATAACAAGATTGAAAAAGGAGCAATAAATGGCAAAGGGCAGCGTTGCATAAAAAAGCTCGCTACCGGAGCAATTACATAAGAGGGGAAAACAAAACAAACCCTAGCCTATTCCCGGAGTCAATCGGAGCCATCCTCGAATTCTTCGGGGAACGTCGCCCTTCTCGAATCGTCCTCAGCTTCGGCGGCTTTGGCGACGTCCGATGCAAGATCGAAACCGCGACGTTGGAGTTCGGTAAGAACTTCAAGCCGGGCCTGACACTTCGCATATTCGGCTAACATTCTTGACTGCTGGTTGGCCGCATTAGCATCGGCCCTATATTGAGCCACCATATCGTTGGCAGTCTCCTCGGCTTGGGAAACTTTAGCCTCAGCTTCCCGAAATCGATTGGTCCATAGCTCAATTTCAAGGACTCGAGCCTCATTGGCCAACGTCAAGTCCGCAACCTCTTTCCGAAGGGAAGTCTTCTCCGACTCCAACTGTTGCACCCGGGCTTCCAGTTCGGCTTTGTTCTCATCAAGTTCGGCTCTGCTCTCGTCAAGCTCGGCCTTAACCCGATTAAGCTCGGCTTGCACCCCCCTTAGCTTACAACCAAGCTCTTTCTTTGCTTCCTCCAGCCGGATAGCACAGGACGCGTGCTCTTTATTCAAAAGGTCCAATCCGGTCCGGCTTTCTAGCAGCTTTTCTTCAAGGACCCGGCGCCCCTCTCGCTCCGACTCCATTTTATCCTTGATCCGGAGGAACATCGAGTGATATAGCACTGATGCCTGCAAAGAAAAGTCTAAAGAGTCAGTACTGAATCACAAGGCAAAAATATTAGAAATAAAGGAAGAAGCAAGTACCTTGAGCTGCGCCTGTTGGGCTTCGTTGAAAAGGCATGTCCAATCTACAGCCTCGGTTGCAGCCCGGTCTTCCTCCGTCATCAGGTGATGAAG
>NW_017696367.1:0-3291 GCF_001879085.1 Nicotiana attenuata
GAAAAATGGGTAGAACTTCATAGACCGAATTATTGAGTTTTGAGGGGGTGTTTGACCTCCGATTTGGGAGATTTTTATATGGTTAGACTCGTGAAAGGACGAGGGTTCTGAAAATGTAAAAATTATCCGATTCCGAGAAGTTGGCCTGAGGGGCATTTTGGTCATTTTGCCTAATTTCACGCTTTAGCCTTGAATTAAATAGTAGAATCAGTTGCTTGAGATGTTATTTACAATGTGTGATTTAATTGAATAGATTTTGGCCATTTGGAGTCGAGTACTCGTGGCAAGTACGCAGTTGCTAGTTGATTTTAGCCGGTTCGAGGTAAGTATCTTGCCTAACCTTGTGAATGGAATTCCGGAAGTTGCAGTAGCTCCGTCATGCCATTTGGGACGTGTGTGCAAAATTTCAGGTCATTCGGACGTGTTTTGGTTAGGTTTTTGATCGGTTGTTGCTGCTTCTGGTACTCCTTCTTCGCGTTCGCGATATGGCCTTCGCGTTCGCGAAGGCTTATCTTGTCCACCTGAAAAATCCTTCTTCGCGTTCGCGTTTAGAGCCTCGCGTTCGCGAAGCTCTGCCTCTCTCTTCACCGCGTTCGCGTCTACCATCCCGCGTTCGCGTAGTTATGCTGTCTCACCCTTCGCGTTCGCGTACAGATTCACGCGTTCGCGAAGGGCAGTCTTTGGGCCTTAAAATTCTTCTTCTTCGCGTTCGCGGACGCGTTGTCGCGTTCACGATGAGTAACTGAACACCTTCACTTATCCTTCTTCGCGAACGCGATGCTTCTTCCGCGTTCGCGATGACCAATTTTCTGGGCAGACAGATTAAATTCCAATTTCGAGGGTTTCACCATTGTTATCACATTTTTGACTTCTAGAGCTCGGTTCTTGGCGATTTTTGGAGGGATTTTCACCTGGGCGACTTGGGTAAGTGCTTCTCACTCGATTTAGACCAATTTCCATGAATCTCCTCTTATTTTCCTCCTTTAATTTCAGATTTTTAATGAAAAATGGGTAGAACTTCATAGACCAAATTATTGAGTTTTGAGGGGGTGTTTGACCTCCGATTTGGAAGATTTTTATATGGTTAGACTCGTGAAAGGACGAGGGTTCTGAAAATGTAAAGTTTATCCGATTCCGAGATGTTGGCCTGAGGGGCATTTTGGTCATTTTGCATAATTTCACGCTTTAGCCTTGAATTAAATAGTAGAATCAGTTGCTTGAGATGTTATTTACAATGTGTGATTTAATTGAATAGATTTGGGCCATTTGGAGTCGAGTACTCGTGGCAAGTACGCGGTTGCTAGTTGATTTTAGCCGGTTCGAGGTAAGTATCTTGCCTAACCTTGTGTGGGGGACTTCCCCTTAGGATTTGACTCTTCTTTGTTGA
The DNA here is from genome assembly GCF_001879085.1 of Nicotiana attenuata. NCBI lineage: Eukaryota > Viridiplantae > Streptophyta > Magnoliopsida > Solanales > Solanaceae > Nicotiana > Nicotiana attenuata. The sequence goes on from NW_017696367.1 coordinate 1,388, forward strand.
TTGTATTCCTTGTACGCGAGGTGACGAGTGCGTGCTAGGATTTATTTATGGAAAATTGCCCCTTTTAGGCTCTTAGATCCTTGTAGTCACCGAATATAAAGTTGCTCTTGATACGATTGGGTTGCCTGTTATTAGCTTCACCTTTACATGTCTTACTTGGAAATTATTTGCCCCTTTTTGGCTTATTCTTGTTGCCTAATTGACTTTTACTTGTTTCACTGTAGACATTACCCTTCTATAGTCACATTATCATTCCTAACTGCTTATCTTTATTTGAAAAGCATTATTTCTATCTCTCGTGTAATTAATTGGTCTTAACTGGAAAAGACTTAGATATCCTATATTCAGTTGATATTTCCTTAATTGTAATTATTTGATTCATGCTAACTTTCTTGTTGTTGAACTTAGTATTATGGAATCGTTGTTTCATATTATTTCTCCCTTGTTGAGTTTTTCTTATTGCGCTTAGTATTTCTCTGTTACGGTTATTCCTTGTGAGTTAGTTGTACCGTCTTTTGGTGAACGGAAATACCTGAGTTGATTCTCTTGCTTTGTTCCTGTATATATTGTCGTTTGTTGTGTTGTACTTGAGACTGTGATGCACGAGGTTTCTGCCCGTGCGGTTGTTGATACTGTGATGCACGAGGTTTCTGCCGTGCTGTTGATTTTGAAGGGTTGCACGAGGTCTTTGCCGTGTTGTTGTTGTTATTGATGTTTTGCACATGCGGCGTAATAAGGCGGGATATGTTATATGCTTATATGTGGGTTGCGCATGTGGCGAAATAAGGAGGGAACATTGTGATGCACGTGTGGCGAAATAAGGCGGTACCTAATATCTTATTATTTGCACACGTGGCGAAATAAGGTGGGCTATGTCAGGGGATGATTGTAGAAAATTGTGACGGCCTGTGGAGGCATTCCTATTTGTTTAATAATGTGATTGTGGGTTGCTTACCGGTATGAGCTTTATCGCTTGGAAGTTGTGAGGAAACATCGTACGTGCGGTCCGTTCTCCTTTTCATGTTTACTAGCTGGTAGAATTTTGTTAGAAACATTTGCACAAGCATACACGTAGCTGAACACTCCTATTAGAGGTGAATTCCTCCTGATTTTTCTAAGGGTGGAGGTACGCCCTCGTTTATCCAATATATTTGTGAGAGTGGCCCTAGTTAGCCAGTTAGTTGTCGGTATGACCATGAGATTGATGGGGCACAGGATGCCAATTGTTAGATTTCAGATGCTGGGTCTTCGCGAGTTGTGGCTTGTCCGAGACTGGGTGAAATTGTGGAAAGAGTTGGATAAGACCTTTGTGAACATCATTGTAGTATATGAGTTATTGACTTGTTTTCCCCTTGCTGTGTTGTGACCTTAGGATTTGGATTGTGATTCTGCCGTCATTTCGTATCCTCATTTATTATATTCTCGTTGTTACTTGTTGTATTTCTCCCTTATTGTGAATTGTAGCATTCTCGGTCATTCATGCAGTCTTTACATATTTATATGTCGTTACCATTATTCCTATGATTATACTGTTTATCGACCGGTAGGTGCCTTGACTGTTCCTCGTCACTACTCCACCGAGGTTAGTCTTGATACTTACTGGGCACTGCCGTGGTGTGCTCATGCTACTCTTTTGCACATTTTTGTTGTGCAGATACAGGTACTCCCACTCAGTTCTGTCAGCCTTGGAAGGAGGCGTATCGGTAGAGACTTCGAGGTATATCTGCTACGTCCGCAGACCGAGGAGTCCCTTTCTAGCTTTCTGTAATAAGTATAGCTCTTTCAGCATTTCTCCTTTGTATAGATATTCTTGAGTCAGAGCCTCTTATGTATCCCTTAGCTTATGATTTGTGAGTTTTCGGGTTTTGGGAATGTTGTTAGCTTCGAGAATTGTTGTGGTATGT
>NW_017696368.1:0-3290 GCF_001879085.1 Nicotiana attenuata
CATCAATCACATTTTCAACCACCAAAGGGATCTCATCCTCTTTCAACTCAACTTCATCACTCAAAATTTCCTTTTGTTTGGAGGCATTCACATCACCGCCTCGTCCACTTCTTGTAGTTACCGCCATTGCATGCCCGGTATTGTTCCCACCCTTCGGGTTGACTACCGTATCACTAGGTAGAGCCCTCTTAGGGCGAGTATTCAAGGACTGTGAGATTTGGCCTAGCTGAACCTCCAAGTTTCTGATTGAAGTATTGCGGGATGCCAACTGTGCATCGGAGTCAGCATTCTTTTTCATCATTTGTTCAAACATCATTTCAATTCTCCCCATGTCATTGTTGGATGAACTAGGACCTTAGGATAGAAATGTGGGCGGATTGTTCGGCTGTTGATACATTGGGGGCCTTTGAAAGCCTTGCCCCCGATTTCCTTGATTACTATTTTTCCAACCACCCTGATTGTTGTTTCCACCCTAGTTGTTGTTGTTGTTGTTGTTACCCCAGTTACCCTGATTGTTCTAATTATTGTTCTGGTTGCCCTAATTTGGATTTTGGTTGTTGTTCCCCCAATTATTGTTCCCTTGTTGCTGATTTCCCCAATTGCCTTGGGATCTCTATTGTTGTTGTTGGTTGGAAGAATTGCCTCTTTGGCCTTGATAGTTGTTCATGTATTCCACTTCTTCATTCTGCTCATCATAACCATCATCTTGGAACCAACCACTGTCTTGGTCATATTGATTCAAATACCCTTGGTTCTGTAGCCCTCTTTGTCTTCTTTTTTTCACTAACATGTTGACACCCTCCATAGCATTCACTTGTCGTGGAGTTTGAACCTGTTGTAACTGTGCCTTTGCTAGCTGGTTCATTGTTGTTGTCAGTTCTGCTATTGCCTGCCCATGATCACGGAGCTCTTTGTGCAAGTGACTGACCGTGGGGTCACCCTGTGGCACATTTGCTCTACTTTGACAAGCGGAAGAAGTGTCCGCCATCTCATCCAATATCTCACAAGCTTGATCATACGGTGTGTTCATGAAATTGCCCCTAGCTAGTTGGTTCACTATGCACTTATTTGTTGTGTTAATGCCTCGGTAGAATGTCTGTTTTATCATTGCCTCAGTCATATCATTGTTTGGGCATTCCTTCACCATGGTCCGGTATCGCTCCCATATCTCATGTAGTGGTTCGTTGGGCTCCTGTTTGAAAGCTAAGATTTCATCCCTCAAGGTTGCCATGTGACCCGGCAAGAAAAATTTTGAAATGAATTTGTCCGCCAACTCATCCCATGTATGGATGGAGTGGTTGGGGAGTCTCTCCAGCCAATCTAATGCCTTCCCTCGAAGAGAGAAAGGGAATAGTCTCAACCGCAAGGCATCCTCGGACACATTCGTTTGCTTGCTCCCCCAATATGTATCAACAAAACCCTTAAGGTGCTTGTAAGCGTTCTGATCGGGAGCACCTGTGAAATACCCTCGCTGCTCCAACAAGGTCAGCATCACATTGGTAATTTGAAAATTGCCAGCCCTGATCCGGGGTAGGACAATTGCACTAGCATATCCTTGGTTGGGAAACACCCAAGCGGCCACTCATGGAGGTGGCGGGGGAGGGTCTGGAACATTATCATTGGCATTGGCTTGGCGGCCTCTCCTTTGTCCGTGAGGTACAAGACGCACCTCATCTTCAAAGATGTCATCAACCTCCTCCCCCAGAATCACATTTCCAAGAGGGTCAGTGTTGTTCTTTGCCGCCATTTTGTGCCTGAATTGGCGTCACACACAAGTTAGTATCACAGAAGGAAAGAAAAACAATACACAAAATTATTTAGATAGAAAGCCAAAACTGTTAGCTCCCCGGCAACGGCGCCAAAAAGTGATCGGGTCCAACCCTGTACCACTATAGAGTGGCGAGAGCGGTCGATGCAGCTTTTACCCGAGAAGGTCGGGATCGAATCCACAGGGAACTAGATTTGGGAATTGGATTCCTATCTAAACTAGCAATGCGTAATGCCCTTAATTACGCTTCCAATCATAATTGTTCATTTTTTACTTCTGATATTATACTACTGAGATACTAAATTAAACTAAAAATGATTGCTTGAAAGGTTTTCTAATAGGTAACGAGGCACTAGGGAAGTGACTTTCCCCTGGGTGAATACTTGACGGGTTCTAAGGTCTAAGGCAAAGTTGTTATGTTTGGGATCGTGATATAGCCAATGCACAACACTACTCACTCTATACCTCTCGGTAGCTTGAGTGACTTTGCCCAAATTGACTTTCTCAAGACCAATTGGGTGTCAAAATTATGCAAGCAATGTAGGCTCAAGTCGGGTATTACTATCTCTAGATTTAACCCTTTAATTGGGGCAATCAATCTCTTGAGTACGCCCTAATTCCTTGTTGGACTGATTACCTAGACTCAAGCTCTCCTTTCTTAAGAAGAGCCCAAGTCAAATAGGCACAAATTAGTGTTTGCAACCACTAATCTAACATAGAAAACACAAATCAGTCCAAATATCGACCACCCATAAACATCTAAGCCTTAAAACACAAGACCCATCAAATACCCACACTAGGGTTGAGCCACAATCCTAGCTAATGGGTCTAGCTGCTCATAATAATGGAAGAAAACTGATAATTAGATGAAGAATAACCCATATAATATGTTTACAAGCTAAGAATTAAAGATTCAATGATTAACCAACTATAAAATTACTCAAAGTAGGCTAAAACCGCCGTTCACGTGCTCAGCTAAAAGTTAGATACCCTAAAAATCTGAAAAAGAACTATTTATATAAGGCCGAAGTTTCTGGACAAAAATACCCCTGACGGAGGTACCGCGGACCGCGGAAAATGCACCGCAGCCATGGTGAGGCTTTTTAGCTTCATTTCTCAGGCTCAATCTGGCCACTGCGGACCGCATAAAATGCACCGCAGCCGCGGTGGCTTCACTGCGGTCCGCACAAAATGGACTGCGGCCGCAGTGGCTTCCAATCTTCCACACTCCGAACTCTATGAATCCCCTCTCCGCGGACCGCACAAAATGGTTGCGGCCGCGGTGAGGCTATCACGGTCCGCACAAAATGGACTGTGGCCGCAGTGCTTGAGCTTCCAAATTTTGCATCTCTCTGATCTTTTCCACCGCGGACCGCACTAAATGAATTGCGGTGGCGGTGGGTCTTCTGCGGCTGCAGTGGATTTTATGCTGCAGCAGTGCCTTGACTTGTTCTTGGTACTTGTGCAGGTTTCACTCCTTTTTGAGCTGGTTTTGACTACTTGTCACTTTTTTGACCAAACC
>NW_017696369.1:0-3290 GCF_001879085.1 Nicotiana attenuata
AGCATGTACTGTGTCAGGATGTTGCGAAAAAAGAACCTTTTGATCCTCCCTCCAAAATGGGTGCGGACCATCTCCTAGACTAGCACAACTTAATGATTTTGCGTTGATTAACACACGGAGCAAGTTCTAGACTACACAGGATAGCACAGAATATCAACAATCCTTACACACACATGGCAGTTGACTCACTCAAGAAGGTTCTGTGCGACTCTCAAGTCAAGAAAGCATATCAAGTCGAGAATTTTTAAGGAACAATGCACTAGGTGGCATACAAGTCAGTCAACTGAGAAAAAGGCGTCACAGAGTAGGCTACTTACTTTACTTGGGCATTACAATTTAAATTATATATGCAGGAAGACAGAGCGCATGCCATAACTTAACTTGCCAACACCAAACATGTCAATAGGTCCCTCAGAGAAATCTCAGTTTTCTCCCTTATCCTACTCCTAAGAAAAAAAAACTAAACTAGAATACCCGGTTCGAGCTACACCCTTGGAAAAGAATCGGTGTCGAAAGAAAAACCAAGGGATACTACCTAACTACCTAAAAAAAGAAAATCTTTTTGGTATTTTTAATTGGACTTTAATCCCTCAAGAAAATTGTCCAACAGATCCATCGTCGGAATAAGTCCAAGCGTTTTCTGATTTTTTTTTTTTGTAATCTAGCTAATTTAAAATATGTTAATCTTAAACTAAGCTAAGAGGTGACTAAAAAAAAATCAATAACACCAAAAAAAAGAAATATTTTCTATACAATTACAGTTCAAGGATTATTCCCCCACCCCACACTTAAACAATGCATAGTCCCCGATGCATAAGAAATTCCAAAATAGAGTAAGGTGGAAAGAAAGAACTCCCTGCTAGTCGGAGTCTGCCTTCTCAGGGTGCCCACCAGCTGCAGCAATAAGCTCATCATCATCTCCTAAATGTACCAAAGCCATTGGTCTCCTGTAACTTCATCATCATCATCATCATCATCACCCGCATCCTCATCATCAGATTCCTTGTTAGTGTTTTCATCCTCAGACGGATGAATGGGACTGCCTGGTGCTATGCCCAACATCTCCTTGGAAGAACTGGAGAGATCACTTCGCAATTGCGTGCGCTCCTCATCTGACATACCTAACTTGCTCATAATAACATTGAGGGATTTGTAAAGATACCTGTTAAAATTTTCGTCCCTCTCATTCCTAGCAGCTTGGGTGAGCTTTGATGTGGACTCTAGCAAGGATGTGATGTCTAGCAATGCCTTGGGTGCCTCCACTACCTCATCATAGCCAGGGTACTCTGGTACTCCACGAGATAGCATGTACTGTGTCAGGATGTTGCGAAAAAAGAACCTTTTGATCCTCCCTCCAAAATGGGTGCGGGCCATCTCCTAGACTAGCACAACTTAATGATTTCGCGTTGATTAACACACGGAGCAAGTTCTAGACTATACAGGATAGCACAGAATATCAACAATCCTTACACACACATGGCAGTTGACTCACTCAAGAAGGTTCTGTGCGACTCTCAAGTCAAGAAAGCATAGCAAGTTGAGAATTTTTAAGGAACAATGCACTAGGTGGCATACAAGTCAGTCAACTGAGAAAAAGGCGTCACAGAGTAGGCTACTTACTTTACTTGGGAATTACAATTTAAATTATATATGCAGGAAGACAGAGTGCATGCCATAACTTAACTTGCCAACACCAAACATATCAATAGGTCCCTCAGAGAAATTTCAGTTTTCTCCCTTATCCTACTCCTAAGAAAAAAAAACTAAACTAGAATACCCGGTTCGAGCTACACCCTTGGAAAAGAATCGGTGTCGAAAGAAAAACCAAGGGATACTACCTAACTACCTAAAAAAAGAAAATCTTTTTGGTATTTTTAATCGGACTTTAATCCCTCAAGAAAATTGTCCAACAGATCCATCGTCGGAATAAGTCCAAGCTTTTTCTGATTTTTTTTTTATTTTTTTATTTTTGTAATCTAGCTAATTTAAAATATGTTAGTCTTAAACTAAGCTAAGAGGTGACTAAAAAAAAAAACAAATCAGTAACACCAAAAAAAAAAGATTTTTTTTATACAATTACAGTTCAAGGATTATTCCCCCAGCCCATACTTAAACAATGCATAGTCCCCGATACATAAGAAATTCAAAAGTAGAGTAAGGTGGAAAGAAAGAACTCCCTGCTAGTTGGAGTCTGCCTCCTCAGGGTGCCCACCAGCTGCAGCAATGGGCTCATCATCATCTCCTAAAGGTACCAAAGCCATTGGTCTCCTGTAACTTCATCATCATCATCATTCGCATCCTCATCATCAGATTCCTTGTTAGTGTTTTCATCCTCAGACGGATGAATGGGACTGCCTGGTGATATGCCCAACATCTCCTTGGAAGAACTGGAGAGATCACTTCGCAATTGCGTGCGCTCCTCATCTGACACACCTAACTTGCTCATAATAACATTGAGGGATTTGTAAAGATACCTGTTAAAATTTTCATCCCTCTCATTCCTAGCAGCTTGGGTGAGCTTTGATGTGGACTCTAGCAAGGATGTGATGTCTAGCAATGCCTTGGGTGCCTCCACTACCTCATCATAGCCAGGGTACTCTGGTACTCCACGAGATAGCATGTACTGTGTCAGGATGTTGCGAAAAAAGAACCTTTTGATCCTCCCTCCAAAATGGGTGCGGACCATCTCCTAGACTAGCACAACTTAATGATTTTGCGTTGATTAACACACGGAGCAAGTTCTAGACTATACAGGATAGCACAGAATATCAACAATCCTTACACACACATGGCAGTTGACTCACTCAAGAAGGTTCTGTGCGACTCTCAAGTCAAGAAAGCATAGCAAGTTGAGAATTTTTAAGGAACAATGCACTAGGTGGCATACAAGTCAGTCAACTGAGAAAAAGGCGTCACAGAGTAGGCTACTTACTTTACTTGGGAATTACAATTTAAATTATATATGCAGGAAGACAGAGCGCATGCCATAACTTAACTTGCCAACACCAAACATGTCAATAGGTCCCTCAGAGAAATCTCAGTTTTCTCCCTTATCCTACTCCTAAGAAAAAAAAACTAAACTAGAATACCCGGTTCGAGCTACACCCTTGGAAAAGAATCGGTGTCGAAAGAAAAACCAAGGGATACTACCTAACTACCTAAAAAAAGAAAATCTTTTTGGTATTTTTAATCGGACTTTAATCCCTCAAGAAAATTGTCCAACAGATCCATCATCGGAATAAGTCCAAGCTTTTTCTGATTTTTTTTAAATTTTTTATTTTTGTAATCTA
>NW_017696370.1:0-3289 GCF_001879085.1 Nicotiana attenuata
ACAGGAAGCTTGCTGGGTCAGAAGGAACACGATGATGTTGCCATGGTGTTTCCAGAGTCACGACATGGATCCAAAGGGTCCCCCCTCACCCAATATACCCCAGCCTCAACTCCAACCCCAAACCTATCCCCCGAGATCCACACAATCCACCTCAGTATTATCCTCCGAACAATGTCCGGTCATATGTCCAACCACCAGGTCACTCTCTATGGCGAGCGCCAGCACCGCATAATGCACTCTTGCCTTCGCAGCATTCTCGAGCACCCAACAACCCTAGAAAACAGGGGCAGGGAAGAGAACAAAGGCAAAGAAATAGTTTCACGCCAATTGGGGAGTCCTACACAAGTTTGTTTGAAAAGTTAAAGCATTCTGGCCTAATTGAGCCGCTCCTCGGCTATACTCCAGACCCATATGCAAAGGGCTTTGATCCTACTGTACGATGCATGTACCACTCTAATGTCCAAGGGCATAGCATTGAAGATTGTCGATCTTTGAAAAGGGAAATAGAAAGAATGATTCAAGATGGAGTAATTGTGATCAATGACAATGACAGGGAGCACGCAAATCCTCTTGGGAACTTGTTGAATGAAGTCAATAATATTGAAATGGTGAAGGTTCCAACAACATTGATGCGAAACGCAGTGGTTAAGATGTCATGCATGGTAATTGGGAAGACTCTCCATTTCTTGGTCAGCCGGAGTGGAGTTTTTGGTGGTTTATTTTGTTGTCATTTCTGTTGTCTGGGTTATTTCAGGGTTGTAATCCGGATATTGTCTTGTGACTCAAACCCTTCTGTCTTTTCACTTTGCCTTGTTTGTTTAGACGTAATAGCTTGTTTAGTGCTGTCTAGGTTTGCTTGCTTGTTCTATTGTTTAAACTCGTTCACCGTCAGTCTAATGCAATTCTCTGTGTCCTGCCATTTCTAGTCATTTTGTTTAGTTTTCTTCTCCGTTTACAATTCTTTTCATGCTGGTTCTGGTGACATGACATGCACGCATAATTCTCAGCCTGGTTTTTAAAAGTCAGTTTAGTAATGAAGCAATGAAACAATGTTGAAGATGTAAGGACATTCGAGGGCAATACGTAAGGGCATTTTGAGATCACTTCGAGCCCAAATTGTGTGAAACTGGGGCAGACGGAACATAAAGAAATACTGTTGAAATGCATCATGCTATATCGGTTTGAAGCCAAAGGCAAGTTTACCCCAAGTCTACTGGGGCCGTTAGTGGTACCAAGATTGTTGTCCAATGGTGCTGGGTAATTGACAAATGTAGAAGGCAAATGTGCGGATATGGTTAGTAATTCTGGCGCAATCAAAAGATGTTACGTATGTTTTCCTCAGTTTGTTTAGTTGTGTAGTTTGTACTTGGCATGTTTTGGAGATTGGAATGACAAAGGCATTTTGTTCTGCTATCCAAACACTTTATCCTTTGTTACCCCTTTGAGCCTCGGTTATTTTCTTGCATACCCCTCTTTCGGAATCAATAATAAAACTCGTAAGCCCGAGCGGGGAAAGAAAATGGAGAAACAAGAGAAAATAATGAAAAAGAAAAAGAAGAGAAAAGAAAAAAGAAAAGAAAAGAAAAGAAAAGAAAAGAAAAGAAAAAACAAGAGAAAGAGAAGAAAAGAAGAAGAGAAAAGAAAAAGAAAAGAAAAGAAAAGAGAAGGAAAAGAAAAGAAATGAAAAAAGAAAAAAGAAAAGAAAAAGTGGAAGAAAAGGAAAGATCGCAACAACGAAGTAATTCTATGACATGAACTACGTTTGACTTGATTCCGAAAGGATACGTAGGCAGCCTCTATCTGGGGTTCAGTCACACCGAAATAAAAATCCAAAAGTCCCCAAAAAAGACACTGGGGCAGAAGTTGTGGTTGTTGTGAGAAATCTGATTCCGAAAGTTGTAATTTTGAACCCATGTTGAATTATTTTGAGCCTTTGATACCCTTTCTTTCTAACCCTATCCAAAAGCCCACATTACGGTCCAAAGGAAGACCTTCTGATCAGTCTCCGAGAGATGCCAAGTCAAGCGAGTAGAGGTGAATCATATCAGGGAAAACACTCCGGTCCAAACAAAGGAAATGAAGAATGAGAGAGTCTTGTTGATGAGAACCCTCACGGGTACCCCAAGGCGATGAAAGCTAAGAGAAATCAAAATGAGAGAGTCTTATTGGTGAAAACCTTCACGGGCACCATAAGGAGACGGTGAGGTGAGAGAAAGACCAAAATGAGAGAGGCTTGATGGTGAAAACCCTACGGGCACCACAAGTCGAATAAGGATTGAGAATCAGATGGGAAATCACCAGACGAAGATTGTGAAAGTTGACAGAGCAGCGAAGCCCAGTTTCACAGTTTGGGGGTATAATAGGAGCTGAACATCAGATTTGCCTAACAGAATAGGCCACAGGTGCATGTCAAGGTCGTTAGAGTCGGTATCCACATCCGATAGGTTTCTACTTTGTAGTTTTCTTGTTAGGAATCATCTCTTTCCGTTGTCCTCTACTCTGTTCCTTTTGTCTTGTTTATTTCCTCTTCCTGAGTCTGTTTGGTCATCACAAGTGATGACTTCAAAATCTGCCACCAAGCTTTCCAATTGAACAAAGCGGGATCTGGTGAACACATCAAAGCGTCAAGTCAGGAAAGAACAGCAGGCACACTGAGTTGGCAACAATCAACATGCTTTGGGATCCTTGTGAAATACAAAGGCTTGGTATATGTCAATTCATGAACGATGCAACAAATGAAGGGTTAGGGCGAACAGATCAAAGGTATTTCCTGTGATAAGCTTGATAAAAGGGTGTTAAACTAGTGACGAGCAAGACCTTCCAAGCAGAAGTCAAAGTTATCATGGCAAATGGGGGAGCTGTAGACCTCCAGGACCGGACTAGGGGTTTAAGCCAAGAAAGAACGACATACATCTTGAGTGGGTGGCAATTGACGTGCTTTGGGATTCGTGTGAAATACGAGGGTTTGGTACATATCAATTCAGGAACAATGCAACAGATGAAGGGTGTTAGCTGAATGGATCAAAGGTATTTTCGGTGAAACACGAAAGGTTTGGTACATATCGATTCATGAACAATGAAACAAGATGGAGGGTGTTTGGTGAACAGATCAGAGATATTCTCTGTGTCAAGGGTAACAAAGGAAGTGGTTAGTCAATAAACAAGCAAGGTCTTCGAGTGGGAATCAGTTATCGTGACAAGTGAAGGAGCAACAGACCTCAAGGCCGAGGCCAGTGGTTAAGTCAAGAAAGAATAGCATATACACGGAGTGGGGGCAATGGGCGTGCTT
>NW_017696371.1:0-3289 GCF_001879085.1 Nicotiana attenuata
ATAAATAACACAACTCCCACTCCCCATTTTTAGCTAACTTCCCTCACGTTACTCTTTACACACCCACGTCCCAACCCCCAAATTCCCTTCACCCAGCCCCACAACTCCACTCCATCACACAAAGATTTTATATATATAACACACACTTGCACTTACGAAAGGGGGGATCTTTGAAGGAGAAAACAAAAAAAAAGAACGAAAGGGGGAAGTCTTTGATTGAGAGAAAAAGGAACAAAGGTGGAGTAGATGAAGATTTTCTGTTCGAGTTCTAGGTTTTAAGATTCACGTCGAATTTCTTTTGGTTCGCGGTTTATTACTATTTCTCAAATTTGATATTGGATAGCATTGTATTTGCTGGATTTTCTTTGCTTTTCAACATATATTGGGAAGTTTTACTTGCAAAAGGTTAATATATCTCTTCCCTTTTCTTTATTTTATTTTTCATATGTGATGATAAAGCTAGATGTTAATTATGATGATCTTATATGCTTGTAACAAAGCCAGATGTTAATCTTCCAGGGACATATTTATTTTTTTTGTCTCATTTTATGTATTTAATAATTTGTTTCTTTTCATCCCTTTAATATAAATGCTAGATTCTTTATATGGATATTCATATGCAAGTCTCTTTGAAGTATTTTACTTTAATGGTAATAAACTATGTTCATGTTAGAGTTTTTGTTCTACATATACTATGATGTTCCAACACTTCTGTTTCAAGGTAGTTTAGATCTAGTGATGCAGGTTCTATTTATGAAAATTAATAATTTAATAAGTGACATATAATTCTTGGTCTTTCAAAGTTAATTAATTTTTGAGATGAAAATATATTTGATTTTTATTATTGTTTGCTTTTGATATTTTTTTCTTCTTCTTCTTCTTTCTTTTTATATGCATTAAAGTAGAAAACTTAAGAAAAGAATTTAAATCTCAAAGAAATGTGGATCTAACCATATCGTTATTATATGGAGTTAATTTAGTGTAAAAATTTATTTATTTTTCTCCCCAAAGTCCATTTCCATTATTGACATGTTTTAAATCTAATCAATTTTAAGTTGAATTGTATCTTGTTTTGAACATATCTCTTTTAAATTATTGGCATATGGAAATTTTTTGCTTGGCTGCATTTGTACTCCTATTCTAACTTTTGTTGAGAATGAAGATAAGGAAACCAAAGCTACGTGTTAGGAACGTAGGTTAATTAGAGCGATAATGGATAATTGTGAGGGAGCGAAATAAGTCATGAACTAACTCAGGACTCGTTCAAATAAGTAAAAGAAATAATAATAAAAAATATATAAATATATGTCTCGGATAAAAAAAAAAGATGAATAAATGGAATACTCCTAATAAGCTAGTATGCTTTAGGCGCGTGTTAAGGAATAAGTTATCGTGATTATGTACACGTTCGCGTGACATAGTTATGATTTCCTAAATTAAATGCAAGGTATGCGTTCGCGCAACTTTGACAAAATAATCTTAAGAATAATAAAGTGTTATTAATTGTGGACACGTACGCGTGACATGATTTTTAACGTGCCAAATAAAAATGAGTACACGTACGCGTGACTTAATTCTTTAATTACGAATAATCAAGCAATTAAAAGCGGTATAAAGATAAATGCACATAGGTCCTAAAAATGGGTAGTTAAACAATTTAAGCCAAGTATAAATCGCTAAGCGACCGTGCTAGAACCACGGAACCTGGGAATGCCTAACACCTTCTCCCGGGTTAACAGAATTCCTTATCTAGAATTTCTGGTTCGCAGACTCTTTAAAAATAAAACTTCCTCGATTTGGGATTTAAAATAAACCGGTGACTTTGGACACCATAATTTATTCCAAGTGGCGACTCTGATTAATTAAATAATCCCATTTCGAATAATGTCACTTTAATTGGAAAAACTCCCACATATACCTTCGGGAAAAAAGGAGGTGTGACAGCTATGGCGACTCTGCTGGGGATAGTACCCAGAACTTCTGTCAGGGTTTAGAATTCGAGCTTGTAATGTGATCTATACTTGGCTTTATTAATTTGATGTTATTACTGTATTTTTGGGCCTAATGTGCTAATTGCCGCTTATTTACCGCTTTGATATTATTTGAATTAAACTGTCTTCTTACGCCTCCCTTCTGAGTCTTCTGAATTAATGGTGCACACGTGCGCGTGGCCCACTTTTCTGTTAAAAGTCATACCAATTAGAACGAGGCTGGGTCAAGTAACTAGGCCGGGTAGATTTTCGTGCTCCCGGTACATTGCCCCCACCTTGGCTCGAGCTGTCCGCTTGGGTAGGCCAGGTCTAAAGCACTCCCCCTAGGATTTAAACCTAGAATAACATAGCCTCATGCCGGATCCCTAGTAGGAACATTTGTTTGCATCATGTGCATTTGACTTTGGGGACTCAACACAAGGGTTGGGTCCGTCTAGGACAGGTGTACCCGAGAATTGCAAGACCATCCTGATGCATCTTATGTGCTACTTGTGAATTATGTTTGATTCGGCTTGTGCATGTTGACCGGTTTTTAAAAAATATATATAAAAAAAATTGAGGAAAAACCAGAAGGGAGAAAATAGGAGAGAAAATTTACCCTGTTTTTAAAAAAAAAATCTCGGTATTCACCCCAAGAAGATTATCAAAATAAACCTGAATTTTTCAAAAAGTGTCATCCTATTCCTGAAACAATACGAACTACGCGGGTCTGATTCTCACCGGATGTGAGATACGTAGGCAAACCTCATCGGTTCCGGCCCCCAATTTTCAAAAATCCAAAAAAAAATATTCTTCTTTAATTCCTTCTTTAGAAGTCTTTCTTTAAGACGTCAAATTCAAAAATCCAAAAATATTTCCACCTTCTTTAGAAGTCTTTCTCCCAAAAATTTAAAAAAAAAATCGAACGAACTCCAAAAAAATATTTCTTTCTTTCGAAAATTACCAAAAATGGAAATCCAAAAATACTTTTCTTTCTTTTTCGAAGTCTTTCCTTCGAAAATTTTAAATAAAAAAAAAGAGATAGAGAATTCAAAAGTAAAAAATATTTTTCTTATTAGGAGCTTCTATGATTAGATTTTTTTTATATTTAAAAAAAAAGTTAGTTTATTTATTTTATTCTTGATCTTCCCGAACTACGCAAGATCTGATTCATGTCTCCACATGATACGTAGGCAACCCACATCAGGTTCGATCGAATCATTTTGAAAAAAGAAAAAGAAAAAAAAAGAAAAAAAAAGTAAAAAAAAAAGTAAAAAAAGAAGAAGAAGAGAAACAGTGTTTATTTTAACATGCTTGTT
>NW_017696372.1:0-3289 GCF_001879085.1 Nicotiana attenuata
GCAGGGGCCATTTGTTGTAACCAGAGTGTTGTCCAATGGCGCATTATATTTGACAGATGTGGAAGGAAAATGTGTAGAAATGGCTATCAACTCTGATGCAGTCAAGCGATACTATGTATGATTTTTTGGTTTAATTGTACTTTATTGTATTTGGCATATTTTTGAGATTGAAATGACGAAGGCATTTTGTTCTGCTATCCAAACACTTTATCCTTTGTTATCCCTTTTGAGCCTCATTTATTTTCTTTAGTACCCCTCTTTCGGAATCAATAACAACTTGGGAGCTCGAGCAAGGAAAATCAGTGAAGAAACAAGAAAACACAGTCCAAAAGAAAAGAAAAGAAAAAAAAAGGAAAAAGAAAAGAAAAAAACGAAAAGAGAAAAAAAGGCAAAAAGAAAAAAAAGGGAAAAAGAAAAGAAAAAGAGAAAAAGAAAAATGAAGAGAAGAAAAGAAAGAAAAAGAAATGAAAAGAAAGAAAAGAAAGTGGAAAAAAGGAAAGATTGCAACAACAAAGTAATTTCTATGCCCTGAATTACGTTTGACTTGATCCCGAAAGGGTACGTAGGCAGCCTCTCCCTAAGGTTCAGTCACACCAAAATAAGATCCCAAAAGTCCCCACGAAAGAAACTGGGGCAGAAGTTGTGGTCGCTGTCAAAGATTTGATTCCGAAAGTTGTAACTGTGAACCCATGTTAAGTTGTTTTGAGCCCTTTATACCCTTCTTTCTAACCCTATCCAAAAGCCCACATTACGGTCCAAAGGAAGACCTTCTGATCAATCTTCAAAAAGCGCTAATACAAGCAAGTGAAAGTGGTTCGCGTCAGGGGCAACATTCCGGTGCAAGGAGAAAATGATAAAATGAGAGAGTCTTATTGGTGAAAACCCTCACGGGCACCGTAAGGCGAAGTGAGTTGAGGGAAACAAAAATGAGAGAGTCTTATTGGTGAAAACCCTCACGGGCACCGTAAGGCGAAGTGAGTTGAGAGAAATCAAAATGAGAGAGTCTTATTGGTGAAAACCCTCACGGGCACCGTAAGGCGAAGGTGAGTTATTCAGATAGGCAAATGAGACAAGTCTGTGGTCAAAAGCTGCTCAAGACATTGCAAGACGAGCAAGGTTTGGGTTTCGGTGAGAATCAGGATATGAAAGTCCGGAACAACAAATGTGGCAATTGAAAGTTGATTGGTTAGACAGACTGGGCTGGTTAATCCAAAATGCATGGCATGCTCAATGATACCAGCTGTTCCACTTAGATAAGTCTTATTCTCTTCTTTCTTCATTACAAATCATTCGTTCTCGGATTCTCTTTATCCTTAACCCTCGAGGTCGTTGCATTTCATTCGTTCGAGGTCTATCTTTAAGATGTTTCAGTGTCAGTTCTGTTCGAAACAAAAGGAAGGAATGTCAAGGCTAACTACCAGCTTCCTAGTTGTACAGACAGGGCCAGAATATATCAAAGATGTCAAAAAGCAAAGTAAGTCATAAAGGACCACTGGAAGTTTCATCGGTGGATTAGTTGGATAATTGTGGGGAAGAAGCGAAGTTTCAAAAGAGGGGTCAGAAACACAAAAACAACAATATGGGATAGAACACTTGGCTCATCAGAGTCAAGGGGTTGAAATTCGGTCAGGAAGTCGAGGGGATTCAAGGCAAGTCCAGGAAAGCGGGACGGAGTAAAGCCCAGCAGCAGGGATATACCTAGCAAGAATGCCAGCAACTAGCCACCATTTTATATTGACAAGATTTTTCTTTGATTGAAACAGGGGCAGAAATTTCGTTCGTTTCGGAGAAACCCTCCGTAAGGAAAGGTGGCACCCAAACAGGTATGACTGGAAACTCTCAGGACCCTCCTGGAAAATGGGACTTAGTTTAAATTTCAAAACAATCATGAGTAGCATAATTTAGCACAAATGCATCCCAAAGAACATAAGTTGGTTTCAAAGTTGCTTGTTTAAGATAGGATTCAATTAGGAGTTGTCAGGACCCTCCTGAATAATGGGACACAGTTTTAAGATCTCCTTTAGATAACAAGATACTGTTGTAGGATAGTATAATTCAGCTGTAGAATTGGCTCTCTTAAGATAAGATTTGAATCTTGATTTTCAGGACCCTCCTGGATAATGGGACGTAGTTTTAAGGTCTGTTTAGATAACAAGATATAGATAACAAGGTCCGTTTAGGTTAAAACTGTTTTTTTTAAACTAGAAATTGTCAGGACCCTCCTGGATAATGGGGAGTAGTTAAGACCTATTAGATAACAAACGTAGTGGGGGTAATACCTTTAGAAGATATAACTTAGGTTCATAATTGTTAGGAGTTGTCAGGACCTCCCTGGATAATAGGACTTAGCTTTCAAATCCTTATAATAGTTGGTAGAATAATTCAATTTAAAACTCACATCTGTGCCCAGCCACCAAACTGGGGCAGAAAATTTTCTTTGTTTGTTTATTTTGTTGCAGTCAGGAGCCCACCTGGAAAACAAGGGAATACGTTTCAAGTTCAGTAGTCAGGAACCCACCTGGAGAACAAGGGAATACTTTTCCAGTTTCAGCAGTTAGGAGCCCACCTGGAGAACAAGGGAAGTACAATTCCAATTTTAGCTTTTAATATTTGATAACATGCTGTACCCAGTCACCAAACTGGGGCAGAAAATTTTCTTTGCTTGTTTTGTTGCAGTCAGGAGCCCACCTGGAGAACAAGGGAATACTCTTCAAGCTTCAGCAATCAGGAGCCCACATGGAGAACAAGGGAATATTCTTCAAGTTGCAGCAGTCAGGCGCCCACCTGGAGAACAAGGGAAGTACAATTCAAATTCTATCCTTTAATTTATAATATTTGATAACATGATGTGCCCAGCCACCACACTGGGGCAGAAATTTTTCTTTGTTTGTCTGTTTTGTTGAGGTCAGGAGCCCACCTGGAGAACAAGGGAATACTTTTGAAGCGTCAGCAATCAGGAGCCCGCCTGGAAAATGGAGGCATATATTTCAAATTTCAGCAGTCAAGCATCACTAGGAGGAATGGCAAAACATTCCGATCATAATGCAAGGCAACAACAAGGATTCCATCGGAAGAATAGAAGTTCAAGGCAACCCAAGAGCAAGTTTGAAGACATAAATAGGACCTCTTTGTAATTCATAGCTTAGGCTGGCTTTTTTTTTATTTTGACACGGTGTAATAAGGAGGTCAGCGAGCAGTAGCAGCAGCAACAGCAATGAAATCACAGCTCCTGGTAGTCCCAGCTACCAAACCTTCCCGAACTACACTGACCTGATTCCTTTTTAGCCAA
>NW_017696373.1:0-3289 GCF_001879085.1 Nicotiana attenuata
GGAGGGTATGCATGGACTACCGGAAGCTAAACAAGGTGACCCGCAAGGATCATTTCCCTTTGCCATTCCTTGACCAAATGCTTGATCGCCTTGCGGGGCGTGCCTTTTACTGCTTTTTGGATGGATATTCAGGGTATAATCAAATCTTGATCGCTCCGGAGGACCAAGAGAAGACCACATTTACTTGTCTATATGGAACCTTTGCTTTTTCTCTAATGTCGTTCGGGTTGTGCAATGCTCCGACGATATTCCAACGATGCATGATGGCTATTTTCACCGATATGGTGGAAGACATTTTGGAGGTCTTTATGGATGATTTTAGTGTGGCTGGTGATTCCTTTGAAGAGTGTTTGGGAAATTTGGATAGAGTTTTGGCCCGGTGTGAAGACACCAACCTTGTGCTAAATTGGGAAAAATGCCACTTCATGGTTAAAGAGGGCATAGTGTTGGGCCATAAAATTTCAAAGCATGGGATTGAAGTCGACAAAGCCAAGATAGAGGTGATTTCAAGGCTTCCTCCCCCCACTTCTGTCAAGGGGGTGAGGAGTTTTCTTGGGCATGCGGGGTTCTACCGGCGGTTTATCAAGGACTTTTCGAAGGTAGTGAATCCTCTTTGCAAGTTGCTAGAAAAGGATACCAAGTTTGTGTTCGATGAGAGATGTATGGAAGCATTTGAGCTTCTCAAGCTTAAGTTGACCACTATCCTGATCATTACCGCACCCAATTCAATCTTGCCTTTCGAGCTCATGTGCGACGCGAGTGATGTTGCGGTTGGGGTAGTTTTGGTTCAAAGAGTGAACAAAATGTTTCATCCAGTGTACTATGCGAGTAAGACTATGAATGAGGCTCAAAGGAACTACACTGTGACTGAGAAGGAATTATTGGATATTGTGTTCGCCATAGAAAAATTTCGGCCATATCTTATGGGAGCCAAAGTCATTGTGCACACCGATCATCCAGCTCTTAGATATCTGATGAGAAAGAAAGACTCTAAAGCTAGATTGATGCGATGGGTCTTATTACTTCAAGAGTTTGATTTGGAGATAGTGGATCGGAAAGGTAGTGAAAACCAAGTGGTGGATCATTTGTCCCGCTTGGAGGAGGAAGGAAGGCCGTGTGATGGCCTAGAGATCAATGATACACTTCCCGATGAGCAACTACTTTCTGTGTCGATGTGTGATATGTCATGGTTTGCGAACATTGCTAATTTCCTTGTGGCTGGCATCATCCCGTGTGAGCTCTCTTCTAACCAAAGGAAGAAGCTCAAACGTGATAGTTTGGACTTCTAATGGGACGAGCCATACTTGTTCAATATTTGCACTGATGGAGTGATCCGGAGGTGTGTACGTGAGGAAGAGCAATTTAGCATTCTAGAGGCTTGTCATTCCTCCCCCTATGGTGGCCATCATGGGCGAGGACGGCTTCGAAAGTTTTGAGTTTTGGTTTTTATTGGCCAACTTTGTTATGCAAGTGATCTAGTAAAAAAGGTGTGATCAATGTCAACGAGCAAGCGGGATTTCCAAGAAAGATGAGATGCCTCTAAACACAATTCTTGAAGTTGATATCTTTCATGTATGGGGTATCGATTTTTATGGGCCCTTTTGTAAGCTCGTGTGGAAACACCTACATTTTTGTAGCGGTTGATTTTGTCTCAAAATGGGTTCAAGTCGTGGCCTTGCCCAACAATGAAGCTAGGAGTGTGGTGGCAGTTTTAAAGAAGAGCATTTTCACATGGTTTGGCACGCCTCAGGCAATTATTAGTGATGGAGGATCGCATTTTTGTAATAGAGCTTTTGATTCCTTGCTTTCCAAGTATGGTGTCAACCACAAAGTGTCTACGCCTTATCATCCTCAAGCAAGTGGCCATGTTGAAGTGTCTAACAGGGAGATCAAAAGCATTTTGTCCAAAACTGTTAATGCCAATAAGACCGATTGATCTAAAAAGTTAGATGATGCTCTATGGGATTACCAGACCGCTTACAAGACCCTAATTGGTATGTCTCCGTACTGGTTGGTGTTTGGGAAAGCATGTCATTAACCAGTGGAGTTGGAGCATAAGGCCATGTGGGCCTTGAAGAAGTGGAATCTTGATTGGGATATAGCTGCTAATCTTCGGGTGGAGCAACTCAATGAGCTTGATGAATTTAGGTTCCATGCCTACTCCAGTTCGTCCCTGTATAAGGATAAAATGAAATATCTTCATGAAAAATACACTCGGGGCAAAGAGTTCAAGGTGGGAGATTTGGTGCTCTTATTCAATTCTCGACTAAGGTTGTTCCCGGGAAAGCTGAAATCAAAGTGGAGTTGACCATTTGAAATAGTGTGTGTGACCCCTTTTGGTGCTCTTGATTTGAAAAATAAAAATGGTGAAGTCTTTAGAGTGAATGGGCACCGTGTCAAGCATTATCTTGGGAAGTTTGATGATAGCCATGTGGTGGCTATTGTTCATTTCGAATGATTGGATGGTAACATGCGTCGTGCCGCGACGTTAAATCAGGCGCTTCTTGGGAGGCAACCCATGTGTTTTTCTTCTCGCTTTCTTTGATTTTCTTTGTAGTATAGGAATGATTTTTGGACTAACTGGCTGTGAGATGTTACAGGGTTGAGTTGATGTAGTGCAAGACATAATTGAAAAAATACACAGGTCTCTGAAGTGTGCAGTGCGCCGCACTACCATTTTGTGCGGACCGCACTGGCAGAGGGTGAAGAAGTGAGTTCTCTGAAATTTGCCACCACGACTGCAGTCCATTTTGCACGGTCCACGGTAGGCCTCTACGGCCGCGGTCCATTTTGTGTGGACCGCAGAGGGATGCCTTCTCAAACTTGAACAAGAATAGGGCAGTGCGGACCGCGGTCAATTTTGTGCGGTCCGCACTAGTAAGTGAGAATGGGCCCCAGGGTTTCCTCTATAAATAGACCTTGGGGGGGCCTCCTTTTACTCTTTTCGCACTTCTGCCTCTCAGACCTAAGAAAACACTATTCATCACCCTTTGCTTACTCATAATTAATTGCTGGAACTTATTTGCGTTAATTCATCTCACAATCTGGTACCATGATCTTCCTTTTACTTGTTTAATTTTGTCAATTTCATTTAATTTTCGTTTTTCTTAGCTTCTATTTCTTCCTCCTCTCGTACTTTCTTAATTGCTAAGTTAGGTTCGTTTAAATTTTGAGTCATGTGGAATTAGTTAGCTTAATGGACTGGGTAATCACTTAGCAACACCTACTAGGTGCAAAATTGGACTTAAAAGCAAAAATTGGAAACCCTAGTTTAGTGCCAAATCTGGGC
>NW_017696374.1:0-3289 GCF_001879085.1 Nicotiana attenuata
AACCAAGCAAGGCAACTAGGTATATGTCTATCCTAACCGCGAATCCGTTCCCCGATGCCCAGGTTCAAGAACTTGCCCTACTCAATCCTATATACAATCTAGAATTCCCACTTTCGAGTTGAACTCTAGATTCGTAGATAATATTCAATTGGTGATCAAGCAATCAAATAATTAAGTGTAGGATTAAATAAATAAACCAGTATGATAAACTAAGAAATCAAAATCAATATCCAAATTACAATAGTCATGAAAGAACCACAACCCTAGAACGTGAAGTTTAGCTCCACATGGACATGGTAGCAAAACAACAAATCATACAAAGAAACGTAAAAAGACTAAGTTGGTGGAAGAAAAGATGAAACCCGGCCTCCACGACGGCTCTGTGCTTGTGTTTTCCTCTCAAAAACGTCCTCCTCCCTCAAAGTGGTGTTTTAGGATGTATTTATATGACCTAGGGTTGATGAGGGGCGTAATTCTTCAATCCAACTTCGGAAGGGAGACCTGGAATCCACGTCTGCCTTCGCGTCTAGACGCGGACTTTGATGCGGATCCAGCTTTTGAGATTCTTCCATTTCGCGAAGCGCTCCGTGCCATTTCTTCGCTTCGCTGTTTTGTGCCTTAAATTTTCTCCTTTTTCGCGTCCGACTTCGTGCCACACACGAGAATGGACGAGCTCCCACTCCTTTAATTTCTTCTTTTTGTGTCGAATTGTCATCTTTTGATCATTTAGCATCCAAACTCGTTCCTACACATAAGAAACACATAATGAGTATATTTCACTTCAAAAATCATGTAATCTCCCGTGACACACACAAAAATTAATATGCAAATATACTAAAAAATATGCACTTTTCATCATTTATCACCAAACATCAAAGGTAAAGAGGGCAGAAATTTTATGAAAAATTTAGACAATTTAAAAGAGATAGACGAAAGCAAGTAAAAAGGAGGGGGTCCTAGGTTTATGATTAATATGGATCACGTCAGTGCAATACCCAGTAATCACTCCTCAAAGAGGGGCTACATGAGGTATTACCGCATCGGTCATCATATCCATATCTACCCTTCCCACCCCGTTAAGGTATTAAAGCGCGGGATAGTATCGTTATATAATGCATGCTATTACCCGTCCCAATCCTATCAGTCTCGGAGGCATTGAGATTACTAGTCCTAAAGGGAGGGGATTTGGGGCTTTTTAGAGTTTCAAAAGGATAAAAGTCTAGGCAACAAGCAAAAACACATAAACAATTAAGGGGAAACAAATAGCAATTAAGGCTCACACAGGCCTCCTCACTTTTAAAAAAAAGCAAATATAGCATGACTTCAAGTACTGGTTAGGTCTTTAATTAAAATTACGTAAAGGGGGTGGCTGATTTATTACATATTTTCAGATAAAAAGTCCGAATTAGGCCTTGTCTGAATGTAGTTTATCAAAATTGACGCAATTAATTACCTAATAGTTTGCCTAAGTGAGACCTATAGGCATGACATCTAATAGAGCGATCTGATTTTAGGGAAAAGGTTGCTGGTTATATAAACGAAGGATCTGCAGATTTTGACGACCTTATGACTGATTTTAGACTCGTAGATGAAATAGACGAAGCTGGTTCAGTTGATTATTCCTACAGGCATGATTTCTAAGCGTAATTGATTTTAAACGATTACATAAATGCAAGAGTCCTATAGGCATAGTATCTAGAGTGAAGTTAGTTATTTATTAGACCTACGATTATTTGCCTAATGGCATGTACATGCAGAAGTGCAGAAACCTAAGATCGTGATTTCTATATGCAGAACTTACAGGCATAATTTCTAAAATGCAGAAGTGCAGGACTTATAGACATAATTTCTACGATGCAGATGCGCAGAACCCTAAGATCATGATTTCTATATGCAGAACTTATAGGCATAATTTCTAAGATGCAGAAAAAAACTTGTAGGCATGGTTTTAAAAATGCAGAATGCGGAAATTATAAATAACCTATAGGCAAGTTTTCTACCCTTGGCATGCATTCATCCCCATCCCTTTCCACTAGCCATCCTCAATTAATTATTATAAATTATTACAGACCCAAATGAATGAGAAAAGAAAAGTAAAATTACATCAGAAGCTCCAGCTACATCCAAACAGCCTAATTCAGACTTCAAAGTCCAACAATATGAGATAAACCAACTTCCAAAATCAGATTTCCAAAAGCCTTTCTCACATTTGGGATGTGTCAAAGTTCCCAAGAGTCTCAAAGGGCTCCGGGCAGTGCTTACACCCCAAACACATTGCAGAATTAAGATCATAGTGCAGTGTGGAAATGCCAGCCCTCAGATGTCAAAGTTCAGAGGGAACTCAAGGTCCCAAAGCAAGGCTCATAAGAGAGGGGCAGAACTTAAGGGTCTAAGAATAAGTGTAAGTGCATAGAGGGGGAATCAGGGAGAGCCATGGCAGGCTGGTGGTCATGCCCAACCATTGGGAATGCTGGCACACCCCTGACCAGCCTGTTAGCCAATTTAGGAGTTAGGATCCATTGTGGATCAGGTTATAGCCTGGGCAGCAATTCGGGTACTGCCAGGCCAAGAACCTTAACTCAAACACATAGAAGGGAGTAGGGGTAGGGATTCACAATAGAAAATGCAAGGAAGGAGCATAATTAACACAAATCCCTGAAAACAAGCAATAAAGTAAACAAGGATGCTGAAACTGTGAAGTAAACACATAGGGGTGAGGCAGAAAATTAAATAAAGACATACCAGTTTCAAAGGAAAACAAGTAAGAAAATAGTATTCTTCGAAAAGCCAAGTTGCAAGCACAGCAGTTCCAAAAGGTCTCAAGCAACGCAGAGTGTTGAATTCAAATTAGTAAGGTAAATGTGTGAGTTGAAAGTAAGAAGTTCGAGGTATTGAACTTGAAGTATAGATGCGAAAGTATTCGATTGGGAGTGTAGATGTAATGTTAGGTCTGTTTAAAGTGCAGAAGTGCCATCCCTTTTATAGTGCAAAGAGAACCAGTAAGAAAGGTAAAGAAATCATTGAAATCAGTCTCCCTTTGGTTAAGGGATTCTGATTCCAACGGGTAGAAATTAGTTAAGGAAAGAAATTTCTAATTAAACCTTTCAAAGTAGCACAAAAGGGGTAAGTACATGGAAATTATTTAAGGAAAACAATCAATGGTACACGGTTTGTGCCACATATGGTAAAGGAATCAATTTAACAGCCATGAAATCAGAAACTGCAAGTTCAATTGAATGAACCAAGTCAAGAAGGGTAAATGAGGTTCAACCGAAGGAAAATCAGTGAC
>NW_017696375.1:0-3289 GCF_001879085.1 Nicotiana attenuata
TACTCATGTTCTCTCCTGTACCAAGCAAGATATCCTGGCAACACTTCACCTTTGGCCCGATCCTGTACGCAAGTATTTGCTTTTAAATATTGACATTCGTTCCAATTCTGGCGGACTCGTGCTTCAGGAAACTGTCCGTCAGGGCTAATCTCAATTACCTGAGCACTAAGATCCTCATCTTGTGGCACTATTTGGCATCTCCCAAGTTGTCTCAAAACCCGATATGGAGCGTAAGGCTGGATGTTTTTAAGTCCCATCAAGAGAAAATGTGACCTAGCCGCTGACATATACATGATTTCATCAACGGGTAACCATCCAAGCGTCCATTGTATCTGACTGGCAATGAGAGTCCGAAAGTATGATGTCCATGCGGTTACTCCTTTAGGTAAGCTGACCCCGTCAATCCTTGTGTAGAACTCCCCTATGCAGGTTTTCTCAGATGAACCATAACTCAGGAATTGAGGACGATGGCACAAATGTTCAGTCATCCACATTTGCAACAAGAGATTGCACCCTTCAAAGAAGTTCCCTCCGGCTTTGCAGGCTGTGAGAGCTCGAAAGATTCAGCTATTATCATGGGTGCAAGAGTGCTTTTGGCTTGAGTCATTAAAGTATTGACGACCTCGGTTATTTTTATGTCAATGTTTCCATCTTTCCTTGGAAATACCAAAAGTCTCAGAAAAACCACCATAAAAGCAAAATGCCTATGTTCTTCCCATTTTTGGCGGTTTCCTTTACTACATATCTTGTTTTCCGGGTTGTTGAACCCTCCTATGTGGCCATATCTGTGGTATATGAAGTGTGGAGTACAAAAACCCTTCGCCAAGTCCGGATTGTGGACCGTTCTGATTATCTTCAGTGAGTCTAAGAACCTGTGCACAGCTACAGTTCTTGGGGCAACCAAGTATTTTTATCTTAAAGGCACCTCACTATTTCCAATGTACCCGGCTATCTCCTCCAAGGTCGGGGTTAGTTCAAGGTCCGAGAAATGGAAGACGTTATGTGCCGGGTCCCAACATGTGACCAATGCTCTGATGATGTCTCCCCGAGGCACAACCTCTAACAAACCAGTAAGCCCTTTCAAATACTTTTTGACCTCGTCCTGTCCTTCTTTACCCAGATCGTTCCACCATAGACGCAGCTCCAGGGGGATTTTAGTTATGATTGAGAAAGGTTCATTTTGAATCGTGCTCATCCTACACATTTATTAAGGTGATTTAATCACTTATTTTTTACCTAAAAGGAAAAAATAAAAATGACACTATTTTGTTCAAATTTCCAATTTAAAACAAGCAGCCGGTTTTGTGGATACGGCCTTTACTTCGTAAAGAAAATTTTAAGGCCGTGCCCGCTAACCGTTGAAACTGACCCAAGGTGGCAGTTCTTGCAAAAACGGCCTTCCGATGCCTTTTTAGGGACATTTGGCTTAGTCTTGACAAGAATGTCGTCACCCGACTTATTCATGACGAAATCAAAAATTCTGGCATTTTTTGGCTATTTTTTTTTGCAAAGGGGAGGTTGGACCCGATGAGGGTTGCCTACGTATCTCACATCCGGTGAGAATCAAACCAGCGTAGTTCGGGAAGATTTGCCAAAATCAAAACTATTTTAAACAACAATTTTCTACCTATTTTAAGATATTTTCTTTTTTTTTCTTTTCACTTTTCAAAAATCCGGCAGCATTTCGGTACTATTTTGACATTGGTTTTTCACAACAAAAGGTTATCCTCATTGAGTCTTACACTGCTATTTTTCTCAATTTTCTCTCATTATATACAAGCCGGTCAACATGCAAAGCCGAGAAAATAAATGCGCAAGTAGCATGTAAGATGCATCGGGATGGTCTTTTCATTTCAGGTCACCTGTCCTAGACGGACCCAACCCCTGTGTTGAGTCCCCTAAGTCAAATGCACATGATGCAAACAAACGTTCCTACTAGGGATTCGTCATGAGGGCAAGTTATTCTAGGTTCAAAACCTGGGTATCAGTTCTAGACTGTGTACCCGAGCGGACAACTCGAGTCGAGGAGGGGACTACGTACCGGGGACCCGCAAGATCGTCCGGCTTAGTAACTTGTCCGAGCCTCTTTCTTATTTCAGGGTATGACACTAACAGAATAGGGAGTCTCAACCAGTAAGCACATCCTCGGAGGTGAGAAGAGAAGGGTTTCGGCACAGTTTATATACAGTTCAGATAATATCAAAGCGGTAAAGCATTTAGCACATTTAGCAGGAAACATGTAGGAAAATCAGATAAAGCCAAGCATAACAATTACTCTAAGCTCGAATTCTTAAACCCTGAACCAAAGTTCTGGGTTTGTGTCCCCAGCAGAGTCGCCAGAGCTGTCACACCTCGATTTTACACACCTACCCCGAAAGGTAATGTATATAAGGGAGTTTTTCCATTTAAAGTGACATTATTCGAAATGGGATTATTTTTTTATTTTTAGAGTCGCCACTTGGGATAGGATGGGCTTTCGGTGTCCCAAGTCACCGGTTTAACTTGAATCCCCAAGTCGAGGAAAACTTCGACTTCCCAGTTGGAGTCTGCGAACCAAAAATTCTGAATAAGGAATTCTGTTGACCGGAGGGAAGGTGTTAGGCACCCCCGGATCCCGTGGTTCTAGCACGGTCACTTAAATTATTATAATTGGCTAAAATCTGATTTTAATACATGTTTTCACTTATGTGCCTTTTAACTTTAAACAGCTTTTACTATTCTTTTAAAGAGAATTGCAACGTTGTGGAAACGCGTCTTGAACCACGTCACATAAATGCACCCGCGATTTATGACACATTTCGACTTCGTTGAGATTTGGATTTGGGTCACATAAATGTGCACCCGAGTTTAGGAAGGTAAAATTATTAAAAAGCGTGCCTAAAGCGACTAACGTGTTATTATCTTTGCGGGAGGCCGTAAAATTCGCTAAATGGCACCTCCCGTATTTTAGTTTAAACATTTAAAGAGGGCCACGCAATTTATGCATTTATGTTTGGCGGGGCGCACCTCATTTTATTATTTAAAGGCCAACCTAGAGCAAACTACGATTTTCTATTTAATTTTGTCTCTAACAAGGCCTAAATAATTAATACCATCAATTGCTATTATTTAAAGTATGCAAGGATTTTGGGCCTCCAGTCCAAGTCCACACCCGAACAAGAGGAGAACCTCTTAATTCGAGCATGCTACTTAACTAGCGAGCCCTAAACCCAAATTACCAAATTAATACTATGAAGTCCAACCCTTAGCATTTTGAGCCTTAAAATGAATCCAGGAAGAAGAAGAACAA
>NW_017696376.1:0-3288 GCF_001879085.1 Nicotiana attenuata
TCACATCGTACC
This sequence comes from Nicotiana attenuata, assembly GCF_001879085.1. Lineage (NCBI taxonomy): Eukaryota > Viridiplantae > Streptophyta > Magnoliopsida > Solanales > Solanaceae > Nicotiana > Nicotiana attenuata. The sequence goes on from NW_017696376.1 coordinate 13, forward strand.
GCTATATTGAGGCGAGGCACGCGCTCTATGACGAGTGCGGGGCTGTTGGTTATTGGGGACCGTGACTTGGTCCGTCCCGGTGATGTTTTACTGTGTTTTTCTACTAGAACTTGTTGGAAATCATCGTTATTTGGATTTGGTTGTTGTATTTGGGCTTCGTGCCGATTATTTGGATCCTTCAGGGATTGATTTCACTGATTTGCATACTTTGCACATTGTTTAACCTCATTCCAAGGTTTTAAGTACTATTTTTGCAAACTCAGCCCCTTTTTCTAAACTTGAAAATTCAAATGATATTTTAAATGATATTTTGGGATGTGGATTACTGATTTAAAAGTGCCCGAGGGGCTTATTGTGATTTTCTGGATTTATGGATGGCTCGGGCTGCACGCCGCAGCAGTATTATGTGATATTGAGGCCGAGGGCCTGGTTGGTGCCACGAGATGGCTTATTTGCGCTTGGGCTGTAGGAGCCCCTCCGGAGTCTGTACACACCCCAGTGAGCGCCGTCGACATAAAATATATGGTTGGCTCGGACTGCACGCCGCAGTGGGTACCTGAGTGTACCGGTATTTGCATTGCATTGCATCATTGCATCATTCCTTACCTGTTACCTGTCATGGTTCTTTCTGTACTATTACTTTATTGACTTGCCGGTCTCACTGTTAAAGGTTTGGTACTGCCCGTTATAGTTGCCTTGTGTTTTTTTGTGATTTCTTATCTTCAGTTATTATTTATGCTTATTACTCACTGAGTCGGAGTACTCACTTTACTCCCTGCACCTTGTGTGCAGATTTAGGTGCATCACAGTCTGAGGGAGGACCTGTCTAGCTGAGCAGCATTTCACCAGGAGCATCGAGGTGGCTGCATGGCGTTCGCAGCCTTGATCCTTCCCTCCTATCCCTATCTTTCATTATTCTGTTTCTTAGACAGTCTTGTTATAGGATGACACTCTGTGTTAGAGGCTCGTGATCGTGACACCGGATCCTGTTTTGGGTTATGTTCTAGTATTTTTTTTGGTTTTCAGTATGCTACTCTGTGCTTATAGTAGTTTGATAAGATGGTTTGGTAATTTAGTATCTGTGTTCGAATTCCTGAATTATCATAAGTTGAGATTTGTTGTTGAATATGGTCGGGCCTGCTTAACAATGTGTTGGGCGCCATCACGACCGGGGTTTGGGTCGTGACAAGATAGTTGGGTAAATTATATTGAATGCGACCGTGTCCATTTACTTTTTAGTAGTGGATTTGGGCGTCATCACCTACCCCCACCGGACTCGACAATTTAACATCAATAATTGGCATAAACGCATTTAGTTCTCCAAATAAATGCACAGAACGTGATGATGTCCGTTTGGGTTTAGGGAAACCCAGTGGACTTTGGACAAGGCTATCTTAAAGGATCCTTATGTGGACAACAAAACTGATCCGGCTAGGTTTGATCATGATGCGTGCATAGTTAAATAGAGTGAGGTTTCTATGGGGTTTTAGACTAGTACCCTTGAGCGGACAACTCAAGGGGGAAAAGGCACGGAACCGTCGACTACACCGTTGATCGACTGATTTTACCACAAATATGCCTTTACCGGATTTAGGGGGTGATAAAATCGGAAGAGTGCAATCACTCATTATAAGCGTCGCTATAGGATTTGTTTGGCACGAGTGGAATATGATGTTGAGCATGATTATGCAACAATTAAAGGCATGTTGTCACGTATTTGCACGTTTAAGAAAGCAGTAAGTACAACAGTTTCATAATTTAAAGTGGCAATGAAGGAAAGCAGTAAAGGAAAGAAACAAAGAGACAAGTCAGTTTTGCAATCGAAAAGGAAATTGAATGCCTAAAAGAAATGAACAAATAATTGCGCGAAAGAAGCATAAATTCACAATAATAGTCTGAAATGGTACAAGCCTAAAAATCCCCAGCGGAGTCGCCATGCTGTCGCGCCCCCTTTTCTCGCGAAATCGGGTTTTTGACATTTGGTTGGGACAACTCTTTCCTTTTGGGAAAAAGGGTTTTGCAATTTTGAAGAGTCGCCACCTAATGATCAGGGTGCGTTAGGACACCAAAAGAGTTTGATTTGGACAACCAAAGATAGGGTAAGGGCTTGAAATTATTCTAAGGGGAAGGTGTTAGGCACCCCTCAGAATCCACTAGTGTGGTTCCCGGCCACATAATTATTGTGAATTCAGGTACAATCAACATATAAGCAAATAAGGCTCAAATAGGAGGGGATTTCATCACATAAAGGTTTGAAAGTAAACAAGGTTTGAAAGAGCAATTAGAAAAGCTGTTTTTTAAAATAAAGAGTCGAAATTGCTAAAAGAAGTAAAGAAATAGAGGGGAGGGGGTCCTAGGTTTATTAAAAATATGGATCACCCCACACAATGTCCGGTAATCACTCCTCAATGAGGGGCTACGCGTGATATTATCGCGTGATCATCATATCCATATCTACCCTTCCCACCCCGTCAAGGTATTAAAGCGCGAAATGGTCTCGATTACTTATGGCATGCTATTACCCGCCCCAATCCTATCAGTCCCGGAGGCACTTAGGACTACTAATCCTAAAAGGGGGATATTGGGCTTATTTGCGGTTTCAAAAGACCAAAAATCTAAGGCGACATACAAAACACAAATTGCACATTTTTTGGGGGGGAAGCATGTAAACAAACAGAGGCTCAATCACACCTCCTTGAACAGGAAAGCACGTAATTAGCATGACTTTCACATACTGGTTAAAGTCTAATTAAATACCAATTATGAGAGAACTTAAAGGTTGAGGCAGACTGATTTATTACATAATTCATATAAGAAACCCGAATCAGGCCTGCCTGTTGGTTGTAATTGATAGAACAGATTCAGTTTGTAGTTTTACCCTATGGTTGCCTAAGTGTTAAGACGGGGTCCTATAGGCATGATATCTACTGAATTCAGAAAATAGTAAGGCTTGAAATAAATTGATTGAATGCATACTGGTTAAACTTGCTAAGTGAGGGAATCAGATTATTTAAAGAGAGGCAGGATTTAACGAATTGATTATAAATTCTGCAACTGACAGTATCCATTATTACTCGTTTTATATCTAACATTGAGTGAGGCGAATCAGATTCGATTAGAAATTCCTATAGGCATGCTTTCTATGCGTTGCTGATTTTAAACTTTATAGACATGGTGTAAAAAAATGCAGAAACCTTATAGACATAGTATCTAAATGCATAAGGCTTGTTTTAAACCTATGAACATCGTATCTAGATGTAATTGAATATGCAGAAG
>NW_017696377.1:0-3288 GCF_001879085.1 Nicotiana attenuata
ACACGTCTCAGCACCAACTGCCCTACTTCAAACTTACGTGGACGCACCTTCTTGTTATATGCTCTTGCCATTCTCTGTTGGTATAACTGACCATGGCACACCGCTGCCAGTCGTTTTTCATCAATCAGACTTAATTGTTCCAAGCGGGTTTTAACCCATTCATCATCATCAATTTCTGCCTCAGCAATGATCCGGAGGGACGGGATCTCAACCTCTGCGGGTATTACTGCTTCGGTTCCGTACACCAAGGAATAAGGAGTCGCTCCTACTGAAGTGCGGACAGTAGTGCGATAACCCAACAATGCAAAAGGTAGTTTTTCATGCCATTGCCTTGACCCTTCGACCATTTTCCGAAGTATTTTCTTGATATTCTTGTTAGCTGCTTCAACTGCTCCATTTGCCTTAGGACGATATGGAGTGGAACTGCGGTGCATGATCTTAAACTGGTGACATGTCTCGGCCATCAAATGACTATTGAGATTTGCACCATTATCTGTGATGATTACTTTCGGGATCCCAAACCGGCATATGATATTTGAATGCACGAAATCGACAACTGCCTTCTTAGTCACAGATTTGAAGGTTTTTGCCTCCACCCATTTAGTGAAATAATCAATAGCTACCAAAATGAATCTATGTCCATTTGATGCCGCTGGCTCAATCGGTCCAATAACATCCATTCCCCAGGCAACGAAGGGCCATGGTGCCGACATTGTATGCAATTCCGAGGGCGGAGAATGGATCAAATCTCCATGTATCTGACATTGATGACATTTGCGCACGAAACTGATGCAATCCCGTTCCATGGTAAGCCAATAATACCCTACTCGGAGGATCTTCTTTGCCAATATGTATCCACTCATATGAGGTCCGCAAACTCCCGCATGTACCTCAGCCATGATAACTGTAGCCTGTCTGGCATCTATGCATCTCAATAACCCAAGATCTGGAGTTCTTTTGTACAGCACTCCTCCACTGAAGAAAAACCCGCTTGCCAAGCGTCGAATTGCTCTCTTTTGATCTCCTGTAGCCTGTGTCGGGTATATTCCCATCCGAAGATACTCTTTTATGTCTTGGAACCATGGCTCACCATCAAATTCTTCCTCCACCACGTTACAATAGGCATGCTGATCTCGAACCTGGATATGTAATGGATCCACGTAAGCCTTGTCCGGATGATGCAACATTGATGCCAAGGTGGCCAAAGCGTCAGCAACCTCATTGTGCATCCTTGGAATGTGTTTGAAGTCTATTGACTGAAACCGTTGACAAAGTTCATGCAAGCACTGCCGGTATGGAATGAGCTTCAAATCCCATGTTTCCCACTCTCCCTGAATCTGGTGTACAAGAAGATCCGAGTCACCCATGACCAAGATTTCTTGAACACCCATGTCTACAGCCAGTCTCAGTCCCAAGATACAGGCTTCGTACTCAGCCATGTTGTTGGTGCAATAGAAACGGAGTTGAGCAGTGACAGGGTAGTGTTGCCCTGTCTCAGAAATCAGTACAGCTCCTATTCCGACACCTTTGGCATTGGCAGCTCCATCAAAGAACAGTTTCCATCCAGGCTTCTCGACCTGTTCTAATTGTTCAATATGCATTACCTCCTCATCCGGGAAATATGTTTTCAAAGGCTCATATTCGTCATCAACGGGATTCTCAGCCAGGTGATCAGCCAATGCTTGTGCTTTCATGGCGGTCCGCGTCACGTAGACAATATCAAATTCCGTAAGCAGGATTTGCCATTTCGCCAGCCTCCCTGTGGGCATGGGCTTTTGAAAAATATACTTCAATGGGTCCAACCGAGAGATGAGATAGGTAGTATATGCTGACAAGTAGTGTTTCAACTTTTGCGCTACCCAGGTTAAAGCACAGCACGTCCTCTCGAGCGGAGTGTATTTTACCTCATATGATGTGAACTTCTTGCTGAGGTAATAAATCGCCTGCTCTTTCCTTCCCGTGATGTCATGCTGCCCCAGTACACAACCAAACGAATTGTCTAACACAGTCAGGTAAAGGATCAGGGGCCTCCCTGGCTCTGGCGGGACCAACACTGGTGGGCTAGCCAAATACTTCTTGATTTTATCAAATGCTGCTTAACATTCGTCCGTCCATCTGGCCGCAGCATCTTTCTTTAACAACTTGAAAATGGGTTCACAAGTAGTTGTAAGCTGGGCGATGAACCTGCTGATGTAATTCAACCTGCCAAGTAAACTCATCACATCTTTCTTGTTCCTTGGCGGTGGTAACCCTTGGATGGATTTGATCTTTGACGGGTCTAATTCGATACCGTGCCGACTTACCACGAATCCCAATAACTTTCCTGATGGAACTCCAAATGCACATTTTGCTGGATTAAGCTTGAGGTTGTACCTGCGGAGTCTCTGGAAGAATTTCCTCAAATCCTTAACATGGTCACATTGTTTCCTTGACTTTATGATCACTTCGTCCACATAGACCTTGATTTCCTGATGTATCATGTCATGGAACATGGTGGTCATTGCCCTCATATACGTTGCCCCTGCGTTCTTCAACCCGAATGGCATGACCCTGTAACAATACGTTCCCCAAGGTGTGATGAATGCTGTCTTTTCCGCATCCTCCTCATCCATCAAAATCTGGTGATAGCCTGCGTAACAATCTACAAAGGACGCAATCTCATGTTTGGCACAATTGTCAATCAATATATGGATGTTTGGAAGTGGGAAGTTATCCTTCGGGCTCGCCTTATTGAGATCACGGTAATCAACACATACTCTGGTCTTCCCATCCTTCTTTGGTATAGGCACCACATTAGCTAACCAGGTAGGGTATCGAGTAACTCGTATGACCTTCGCCTCAAGCTGCTTGGTAACCTCTTCTTTGATTTTCACACTGATATCGGTTTTAAATTTCCTCAACTTCTGCTTGACAGGCGGGCACGCCGAATAGACAGGCAATTTGTGGACCACCAGATCGGTACTCAAACCCGGCATGTCATCATATGACCATGCGAAAACATCTTTGTATTCAAGCAGCAATTTAATTATTTCCTCCCTGAGCGGGGCTTCCAAATGGACACTTATTTTTGTTTCCCGAACATTCTCCCGGTCCCCTAAATTGATTGCCTCTGTGTCATTCAAATTAGGTTTGGGTTTTTCCTCAAATTGATTTAACTCTTTACTGATTTCTTCCAAAGCTTCCTCATTATCGTATTCCCCTCCATCCTCACACTCAATTTCCTGTATTACTATTTCACATCGGTTATCAAGACTAGGCCGGCGACTCCTTACGCATGACACATCATTG
>NW_017696378.1:0-3288 GCF_001879085.1 Nicotiana attenuata
GAGCTCGCAAATGCGAAGGTATTCACTTTGTTCAGGGATCGCAAATGCAATCACTGCATCGCAAATGCGAGAGCTGGACTTTTGCAAATGCGACCCTTCTGTTCGCAAATGCGAAGTCCCCAGTTATGCTCATGGTTCGCAAATGCGAACAATTGTTCGCAATTCCCACATTTGGTCGAGGTTCGCAATTGCGAACCCCAGTTCACAATTCCCACATCTGAGGCTCAGCAAATTTTATACTTAGTCGAATTTTCACCATTTTTCACCATTCTTTAAAGACCCAAACCCCATAGGCGATTTTTCAAGGACAAAACTTCTTCCAAATCACTTGTAAGTCGATTTTTACTTAATTCTTTCAATTATTTACATCATTTAACATGTTTTCCACTTGAAATCAATGATTTTTCATGGGTGAAATTGGGGTTTTGGGTAGAACCTAGGTTTTTCTAAAATTGGGGATTTGGACCTCAATTTGAGGTCCGATTTCAAAACAAATCATATATTTGGGTTCGTGGGGGAATGAGTAACCGGATTTTGGGTCGAACCTCGGGTTTTGACCACGTTGGCCTGAGGGGCATTTTGGTCATTTTACCTAAATTTGCGTCTTAGCTGTAAACTAAATAGTAAAATTAGTTGCTTGAGATGTTATTACGAGATGTAATTGAAATGAATAGATTTGGGTCATTTGGAGTCGGATACTCGTGGCAAAAGTGTGGTTTCAAGTTGAATTTGGAGCCGGTTTGAGGTAAGTGGCTTGCCTAACCTTGTGTGGAGGACCTTTTCCCCTTAGAATATGATATTTGGTATTCGAATGCCTTGTACGTGAGGTGATGAGCGCGTACTTGAGCTAATTGTTGAAAAACCCGATTTTTACTTAAGATATTGAGACGGAGTTTCTTTCGAATTGCCTTATCCTACTTGCAATTATAACCTGTGTTAGATTAAAAAAGTGTGTTGGTTGATTTAATTTGCCTATTTTCATAAGTTGCCTTAACTGTACTACGTGGAGCATGTTAGGCTAGTATTACCCGTTGTTTGTATTTTTTGTACTTCATTTCTGAATATCTTCTGGTTATGGTTGCGCATTTTACATTGGGACTATGGATGTGGGATTTCGGTAGCTCCCCCTTGTTTGTTTACTTTGGGACTGCGGGTTAGATTCCCGATAGATCCCCCTGCCTATTTACTTTGGGACTGCTGGTTCGATTCCCGATAGATCCCCCTGCATATTTACTTTGGGACTGCGGATTAGATTCCCGATAGATCCCCTTGCTTATTGATAGTTGGACTACGGGACGGTATCCCGGGAGATCCTTCGGATATATACATATGATGGACTACGGGACGGTCCCGGGATATCCACTGGACAGTTGAGAAAAGGACTACAGGACGGTATCTTGGGAGATCCTCATTGTTACCAATGGTATTGAGCTGTACATATTTCGTGTTTACTCCATTCCTTGTGTAATTGTTATTGCTTTGTTTAGCCTGTCTTATTCCATTGCTGTACTCATTATTACTGCCTGTTTTCATACTGTTAATTCATATTATATTGTTTAACCTCAGTAGGGCCCTGACCTTCCTCGTCACTACCCAACCGAGGTTAGGCTTGGCACTTACTGAGTACCGTTGTGGTGTACTCATGCCCTTTCTACGCATGTTTCTCATGTGCAGATCTAGGTACCTCCACTCAGGCGCACTATCCTTGAGGCAGGGAGAGCTACGGAGACTTTGAGGTACATCTGCAGCGTCCGCAGACCGAAGAGTCTCCTTCTTACTCTATCTTGTAGCGCTTAGACTTCTTTCGTACTTTTGTTTAGACAAATTCTGGAGTTTAGAGCAGTGTATTACATTTCTATTAGCCTGTGTTTCCCGTGAGTTTCCGGGTTTTGGGGTGTTATAGTAGGACTTCCGCATTTATTTTGAGTTGTATATGCCGAGCGGCAGTTATATACAGATTTCTTTTAGTTGTTCGGTTTTAGTTAATTATTCCGTAATTTTTCCGCATTGTTAGGCTTACCTAGTTATAGGAACTAGGTGCCATCACGACATGTTCACGGAGGGTAAACTGGGGTCATGACAAGTTGGTATCAGAGCTCTAGGTTCATAGGAGTCACGGGACACAGGCCGATTTATTAGAGTCTCGCTGATCGGTACAGAGACGTCTGTACTTATCTACGAGAGGCTATGTAACTGTTAGGAAAAATTCCCACTTCATTTGATTTCCTTGTCTTGCGATATTTTGACATCACAAGTTCTAAACTTCTGTCTTCTATTCTCTCACAGATGGTGAGGACACACGCTACTCGGGATGATCAAGCACCCGCGCCCCCTACTGTAGCCGTCAGAGGCCGGGGCCGGGGCCGGGGTAGAGGTCGAGGACGCGCACGTGGTGCAGCCAGAGCACCTGCGCGAGCTGCCGCCGAGGTACCACCAGCAGATCCAGCCGGAGCCCAGGCACCTAGCACGCCTACTACTGCCACTACTACTCCAGATCTTCAGGAGACTTTGGCTCAGTTCGTGAGTATGTACACCACCTTGGCTCAGGCAGGGTTGCTTCCCCTTGCTGCAGCCACATCCCAGGCCAGGGGAGGAGCACATACTCCCGCCGTCCGCACTCTTGAGCAGCGAGTGCAGGTTGAGCAGGCCCCCGAGATTATTCCCGCACCACCTGCAGCGCCAGTTCAGCCCGAGGACAGATCAGCTGCTTCAGAGGACGAGCAGCGGAGACTTGAGAGGTTCAAGAAGTATGATCCCCCAGTATTCAGTGGATTAGCATCAGACGATGCCTTGGGATTTCTAGAGGAGTGCTACCGTATTCTTCGCATTATGGGCATAGTAGAGTCCAGCGGGGTTTCCTTTACTGCTTTTCAGCTTCGGGGAGCCGCCTATGATTGGTGGCGCACTTATGAGATAGACTATCCAGTCGAGGCTGCTTCACTGACTTGGACCCAGTTCTCGGATATGTTTATGAGAGAGTTTGTCCCCCAGAGTCTCAGGGACGCATGGCACGCAGAGTTTGAGCATTTGCGCCAGGGTGCTATGATCGTTTCGGAGTATGCTATCCGTTATACCAGGTTTGCCAGGCATGCACCGACTTTGGTTGCTACAGTTCGGGAGAGAGTTCGCAGGTTCATTGAGGGTCTTATCCCACCCATCAGATGTAGCATGGCTCGAGAGTTGGAGATGGACATTCCTTATCAGCAGGTAGTGAGTGTTGCTAGGAGGATTGAGGGTATGCTCGCCAGGGAGCGAGGGGAGAGGGAGGCCAAGAGGTCTCGAGAGTCA
>NW_017696379.1:0-3287 GCF_001879085.1 Nicotiana attenuata
GTTCTCTAGGTGGGCTCCTGACTGCAACGCTTGGAAACTATTCCCTTGTTCTCCAGGTGGGCTCCTGACTGCAACAAATAAAGAAAACAGAGAACATTTCCTGCCCCAGTTTGGTGACTGGGTACAGATGTGAGTATTAAACTGAATTATTCTACCAAGAATGTGAAAGCCAAATCCTACTATCCAGGAAGGTCCTGATAACTCCTAACAATTACGAGCCTAAGCTATATCTTCTAAATGTATTACTCCCACTACATTTGTTGTCTTAAAAGGTCTTAAACTACTTCCCATTATCCGGGTGGGTCCTGACAACTTCTAATTAAAAGACAGTGTTAACCTAAGCTATATCTACTGAGGGTACGACTTCCACTGTATTTTGATATCTAAGCAGACCTTAAAACTACGTCCCATTATCCAGGAGGGTCCTGAAAATCAAAATTCGAGTCTTATCTTAAGTGCGCCAATTCTACGGCTGAATTATACTATCCTACAACAGTATCTTGTTACCTAAGGAGATCTTAAAACTGTGTCCCATTACTCAGGAGGATCTTGACCACTCCTAATTAAATCCTATCTTAGACAACCTATGTTCTTTAGGATACATTTGTGCTAAATTATGCTACTCATGATTGTTTGGAAATTTAAACTAAGTCTCATTTTCCATTAGGGTCTTGAGAATTTACGGTCATACCTGTCTGGTGCTTGCCTTTCCTTATGGTGGGTTCTCCGAAACAAACGAGATTTTCTGCCCCTGTTTCAATCAAAGAAAAATCTTGTCAATATAAAATGGTGGCTAGTTGCTGGCATTCTTGCTAGGTACATCCCTGCTGTTGGGCTTTACTTCGTCTCGCTTTTCTGGACTTGCCTTGAATCCCCTCAGCTTCCTGACCGAATTTCAACCCCTTGACTCTGATGACCCAAGTGTTCTATCCCATATTGTTGTTTTTGTGTTTCTGACCCCTCTTTTGAAACTTCGCTTCTTCCCCACAATTATCCGACTAATCCACCGATGAAACTTCCAGTGGTCCTTTATGACTTACTTTGCTTTTTGACATCTTTGATATATTCTGGCCTTGTCTGTACAACTAGGAAGCTGGTAGTTAGCCTTCACATTCCTTCCTTTGTTTCGAACAGAACTGACACTGAAACATCTTAAAGATAGACCTCGAAAGAATGAAATGCAACGACCTCGAGGATTAAGGATAAAGAGAATCCGAGGACGGATGATTTGTAATGAAGAAAGAAGAGAATAAGACTTATCTGAGTGGAAATGCTGGTACCATTGAGCATGCCATGCATCTGGATTAATCAGCCCAGTCTGTCTAACCAATCAACTTTCGATTGCCACATTTGTTGTTCCGGACTTTCACAACCTGATTTTCACCCAAACCCAAACTTTGCTCGTCTTGCGATATCCTGAGCAGCTTCTGACCACAGACTTGTCTCATTTGCCTGTCTGAAAAACTCGCCTTCGTCTTACGGTGCCCGTGAGGGTTTTCACCAATATGACTCTCTCATTTTGATTTCTCTCAACTCACTTCGCCTTACGGTGCCCGTGAGGGTTTTCACCAATAAGACTCTCTCATTTTGATTTCTCTCAACTCACTTCGCCTTACGGTGCCCGTGAGGGTTTTCACCAATAAGACTCTCTCATTTTTATCATTTTTCCCCTGTACTGGAGTGTTGCCCCTGATGTGAATCACTTTTACTCGCTCGTATTGGCACTTCCTGAAGATTGATCAAAAGGTCTTTCTTTGGACCGTAATGCAGGCTTTTGGATAGGGTTAGAAAGAAAGGGTATAAAAGGCTCTAAAACAATTCAATATGGGTTCACAACTACAACTTTCGGAATCAACTTTCTTGCACAACCATAACTGTTGCCGCAGTTTTTCGTGGGGACTTTTGGACTTTTATTTTGGTGTGACTGAACCTCAGAGAGAGGCTACCTATGTATCCTTTCGGGATCAAGTCAAACGTAGTTCAGGTCATAGAAATTACTTTGTTGTGATTTTTCTTCTCTTCTTTTTTTTTCTTCCATTTTCTCTTCTTTTCTTTTCTTTCCTTCTCTTTCTTTTCTTTTCTTCATTTTTCTTTTCCCTTTTCTTTTTTTTTCTTTTTTCTTTTTTTTTTTGCGACTGTGTTTTCTTGTTTCTTCACTGATTTTCCTTGCGCGAGCTCCCAAGTTATTACTGATTCTGAAAGAGGGGTACGAAAGAAAGTAAATGAGGCTCAAAAGGGGTAACAAAGGATACAGTGTTTGGATAGTAGAACAAAATGCCTTCATCATTTCAATCTCAAAAATATGCCAAATACAATAAAGTACAATTAAACCAAGAAATCATACATAGTATCGCTTGACTGCATCGGAGTTGATAGCCATTTCTACACATTTTCCTTCCACATCTGTCAAATATAATGCGCCATTGGACAACACTCTGGTTGCAACAAATGGCCCCTGGAAGTTCGGGGCGAATTTTCCTTTTGCCTCAGCCCAATGAGGTAAGATATGCCTCAACACCAATTGCCCTACTTCGAATCTCCGCGGACGCACTTTCTTGTTATATGCTCTTGTCATTCTCTGTTGGTACAACTGACCGTGACATACTGCTGCCAATCTCTTTTCATCAATCAAACTTAGTTGGCGGGCTTTAACCCATTCAACATCATCAATTTTCGCCTCGGCAATAATCCGAAGGGACGGGATTTCAACCTCTGCGGGTATTACTGCTTCAGTGCCATACACCAGTGAATAAGGAGTCGCCCCTACTGAAGTGCGGACAGTAGTGCGATAGCCTAAAAGGGCGAAAGGTAACTTCTCATGCCATTGCCTGGACCCCTCTACCATTTTCCGAAGTATTTTCTTGATGTTCTTGTTAGCTGCTTCGACCGCTCCATTCGCCTTAGGACGATATGGGGTGGAATTACGGTGCGTGATCATAAACTGCTGACATGTCTCTGCCATCAAATGATTGTTGAGATTGGCCCCATGGTCTGTGATGATTACCTTCGGGATCCCAAACCGACAGATGATATTCGAATGCACAAAATCGACCACTGCCTTCTTGGTCACAGATTTGAAGGTCTTCGCCTCCAACCACTTAGTGAAATAATCAATAGCTACCAGAATGAACCTGTGCCCATTTGACGCCGCTGGCTCGATCGGCCCAATGACATCCATTCCCCAAGCAACGAACGGCCATGGTGCCGACATTGTATGCAATTCAGATGGTGGAGAATGAATCAAATCTCCATGTACCTGACATTGATGACACTTGCGTACGAAACTG
>NW_017696380.1:0-3287 GCF_001879085.1 Nicotiana attenuata
CTACTAGAGTCTGTAAAAGCTGTAGTTTACCCCCATCAATTATTCTCTGTATATTGATCAGCTTTAGTGTATTCCTTACCTCATCTCTCTCAAGACGTCAAAAACTCTCATTCTTCTTTTATCTTCCAAACACAATCTAATTCTCTTCTTTTCCATACCCTAGCCTAGATATGTCAAACACTTCTGAAAATCCTTCATCACCACCACAGGAAACCATTTCCACACCTTCTACCACTGCTTCACCCACACCAATCTTGAAGAAAAGTAGAGTAAAGATGATGGCTCATAAGATTGTCGCTGAAGGAGAGCAGATCAAAAAAATAAATAAGCAATTGAAAGCAGGTAGGAAGAAGAATCCTAGAAATCTGAAAATTCATTTAAGTCTGCTGCTAAGGGGAAAGAAAGTAGGTATTCCGAAACTGAACAGGTATCTTCTGATTCTAAAGTTACTCCTGAGACAATTTCGGAAGTTGCTGCAAATTTAGAGAATGGATTTATACTGGTAGGATGTATAGCAAGTGTTGAGACTACATAATCTGGAGAAGTTGGTGGTAAAAATGAAAAAAAAAGAGCAAGGGCGCTAGGAGTACTGTGAGGGGAAAGGGGACAAGAGTGGCTGATTCTTCACCCACTCCTGTTGGTATAATAAAAACTGGTGCAATGGTTGTTTGGGGAGAGGAATTTACTGAAATAGAAGAGAGTGTGAGCAAAACAGGGGGAAGTGGGTCTGGCGAAGCTACTGAGGGGTTGGTTCAACTTGGAATAGTTATAGATGAACCTGTTCCATCTGAACAGGAAACCCTCAGGGACCTACTGATAGAGTTATCAATGGCACCAAAACTCATGCCATTCCCTATGGTTCATTCTCACAACTATGCTTGCACATTTCAAGGTACCTATGAATAAGTGGGGTTAATACTCTGCTTGCTTGCGATTATGAAGTCAATGTCATTCCTAATGAACCCGGTTCGTTTAAAAAGTCACCTATCAATAGCAAAGCCAGAGTCTTGGTACAGGAGAGTGAGGCAAAGGATATTGAGATAGGAAGGCCGAAGACACGATTGGTTGAGGTAGAATCTGAGAGAGATGTTCTCAGAACTGAACTTGCAAGGGAAAAGGAGAAGAATGATGGAACTCTTCAAGACATGCTGAAACTTCTCCAAGAAAATAACCCAGCCCCTACCTCTTCCAAGCCTTAAATCCTAGCCTAGTGTAGATCAACCAGTGACCCAGTTAGGGACGTTTTGTTTCTTTTGCTCATATTTTCAGTATTTTTATTTCTTCTTATGCTTTGTGGTAGAATCTTATCAATCATCAATGAAATTCATTGTTTTTGCTCTAACTGTTTGTTTATATTTCTTTGATGGTTGAAATTCTTAGTTTGATCTATGATGATTAATCCATGTTTGCATTTGAAGTAGCCCCAGTGGCCATGAGTAAGCTTTAAAATCTGGTTATCTCACATTTTTTATGCAACTTTTCGATGATGCCAAAAGGGAAAAAAGGTTGTGCTTTAAACAAGTGATGTTTACCCTTTAAACAGTGATGTTTATAACCTAATGTACCTGGTTCTTGATGATAAGTGATAAAAAGGAAAAATATTTCTAACATTGTGTTGATGTTGAGCTGAGTTGAAACAGGGCCTAAGCTTATGAAAAGAACGGAGTTTGTCATCATCAAAAAGGGGGAATTTGTTGGCCCAAGTAAAGGTTAGTTTTGAAGATTGACAAAGGAACTCAGGATGAACCAGGTCCATCACTCAGGTGCACAGAAATGGGCATATTTGAGCATGTGGGTTTCACGTGAAGGAGATAAGCTTAACATGGTGTATTTAATATCTCCTGATCGAAAAGGTTGCATAATTGATAAGGAGAAGGAGTCCTTAGTCAAAGAGAAAACAATTCAAGATAGGGAAGGAGTTAGAAGTTCAAATAACTAGAACTCTTCCACCAAGGAAGAGTTGCATCAGAACTCTAGTTATTTCTTCATCTACTAACTCTATAAATTGTAGGATGTTCTCACATTAAATTTGTTGCACAAAAACGCAGAAGTTAAACGTGAATTGAGAGCAAAATAGCAAGTCTTTTTGCAAGCAGTTCGTGTGTGATTCAAGTGTGCAAACCTGAAGCTACATGAACCAGATTGAAGAACCAGCTCCATAAAGAGTTTTATGTGTCTTTCTTTATTTCTAGTTCAATTGTAGTAGGTGTTTTATATTGTACCTTTCAGCTTTATCTAGAAGCAATTGTAATAGGTATTTTGAGTATTCAAGTTAGAGTCAATTTGAAGTTGTCGCAGCAGTTAGAGGCTGGTTGCCACAACGGGATTAGAGTTAATCCTTAGGTTTACAAAGAGTTTTGTAAATGCAGTTTTGGCTCAGTGATTTTAGTGGAAGTTTGGGAAAATCCTACTGAGTAGTAGGTTGTGGTTATTTCACCTTTTGAGCCAGGTGTTTTCCACGTAAAATCTATGTGTTCTTTATTTTATGTACTTTTAATTCCGCAAACAGTAGTAATAAGTACACCTAGAAGAATCAGGTCCTTCCAGAAGCAGTTTAAGCGAAAAATTTAGTACCACACAAATCACCCCCCCCCCCTCCCTCTTGTGTGGTATTGACGTTTAGAACATCAATTGGTATCAGAGCAGGTTATCCTTGAAGAGGCAAACACCTTAGGAAAAGATCAACATGAGTGCACCGCCTGGGAACTGGGAAGGGCAATCCACTATTAGGCCTCCACTTTTCAATGGTCAGTACTATTCTTGGTGGAAGAACAGGATGAGGGATCACATCATAGGAGAAGACTATGAACTCTGGGACATAGTCACTGATTGAACTCTAGCAACTACAAAGAAGAATGCTGAAGGAGTGGATGTGCCAAAAACTAGAGCTGACTGCACTGCTGAGGATTTAAGAAAATGGGAGAAAAATGCTAAGGCCAAGAAATGGCTTGTGTGTGGACTTGGTCCAGATGAGTACAGTAGAATTCAAAGTTGTACCACTACTAAGGAAATCTGGGATACTTAGCAAGTTGCACATGAAGGAACACCTCAAGTGAAGAGGTCCGGAGGAACACTGCTGTATTCTCAATATGAGAATTTCACCATGAAGGAAGGGGAAACCATCCAAGAGATGTATACAAGGTTCACCACACTGACAAATGAACGTAAGTCTCTTGGAAGGGTTATTCTTGAAGAAGACAAAGTTGAGAAGATTTTGACAAGGGTACTGCCAATCTCTTGGGAAAGCAAAATCACAGCTATTCAGGAATACAAGAACATTGCCACTC
>NW_017696381.1:0-3286 GCF_001879085.1 Nicotiana attenuata
TGCTTTCCTGTTATAGTATCGTTCCATTACTTGCTTTTGTGCCGCCATTCTTATTAGTGCAGTTTCTCTTCTTCCTTCTAACAAATCAAGATTCACCCGCATCTCTACATCATTTGATTCCTCCGATGCTTGAACGTACCGTGTGCTTGGTTCTCCTATCTCTACTGGAATCAAAGCCTCCGCACCATAAACCATTGAAAATGGGGTTTCTCCCGTGCTTGTTTTTGGCGTTGTACGATAAGCCCATAATACTCCAGGTAATATTTCAGGCCAATTACCTTTCGAATCTTGCAATCTTTTCTTCAAGTTGTTAATGATAACCTTATTCGTGGACTCAGCTTGTCCATTTCCCACTGGATGATATGGTGTAGATGTTATTCTTTTAATCTGCCAACTTTCGAAAAATTCTGTGATTTGGGTCCCTATGAATTGTGGTCCATTATCACAAACGATTTCCCTTGGTACTCCAAAACGACATATTATGTTTCTCCAAATGAAGTCTTTAACTTCTTTCTCCCGCACCTGTTTAAAAGCTCCTGCTTCTACCCATTTAGTGAAGTAATCTGTAAGCACAAGTAGAAATTTTACCTGACCTTTTGCTAGTGGTAAAGGACCTACAATATCCATTCCCCATTTCATAAAGGGCCACGGGGCAATGACAGGATGGAGTAACTCAGCTGGTCTATGTATATTATTGCCGTATCTTTGACATTTATCACATTTAGACACGAAATCATTAGCTTCTTCTTCCATCTTGGGCCAATACTATCCTGCTCGAATCAATGTTTTCACCAGCGACCTCCCACCAGCGTGACTTCCGCAATGTCCTTCATGTACTTCCCTCATCACATATTCTGTTTGAGAAGGTCCGAGACACCTTGCTAACGGGCCACCAAACATCTTTCGATAAAGATTCCCTTGATGTAAATAATAACGGGCAGCTTTTTTGCGAAGTGCATGAGCTTTTGCTTTGTCGATAGGTACGGTACCATGCTGTAAAAAAACAATAATTTCATTTCTCCAATCCCATGTTAAATGATTAAAATTTACCTTATTCTTATCAGGTTCGAGGACGGAATGAAACAGATGTAAGATTGAAGTATTTGAATCATTTGCCACGTCTGCTGCAGACGCGAGATTAGATAATGCATCTGCTTCTGCATTCTCGTCTCTTGGGATCTGCATTACCTTCCAGGTTTGGAATTGTGTTATTAATTCCCGTACTTTTTCCAGATATTCTTGCATTCGAGTTTCCCTGGCTGTAAAAGTCCCCAGTATTTGATTAACCACAAGTTGAGAATCGCTCTTGATTATAATTTGGGTTATGCCAAGTTCGCGTGCCAGTTTTAAACCTGCAATTACAGCCTCATACTCTGCTTCATTGTTAGTCATAGAATGACATTTTATAGCTTGTCTAATAGTTTCACCTGTAGGAGGTACGAGAACTATCCCTAGGCCTGCACCTTTTACATAAGAAGAACCATCAGCAAATAAAATCCAAGTCCCCGGATTTGCACCGTTTAAAACTTGTAACTCTTTTTCTGCTTCTGAATGCATTCCCTGACTAAAATCAGCTATGAAATCGGCTAATACTTGAGATTTTATTGCAGTTCTAGAATGGTAACTGATTTCATATTCGCTTAACTCTATGGCCCATTTTGCTAACCTTCCTGATAACTCATGTTTATGCAAAATGTTTCGTAATGGAAAAGCAGTAACCACGACAATAGGATGGGATTGGAAATAAGGTCTCAATTTTCTAGATGTCATGATCAAAGCCAAAGCTAACTTTTCTAGTTGCGGGTATCGTGTTTCAGCATCTAACAGAGATTTACTTACATAATAAATAGGAGATTGTTTACCTTGGTCCTCTCGAACTAAGACAGCACTTACCGCAACTTCTGATACAGCCAAATAAATGAGCAACTTTTCACCCTCCTTCGGTTTTACTAGCAGCGGCGGGTTTGACAAATAAGCTTTCAAATTTCTGAGAGCCAGCTGACAATCTTCGTTCCATTCAAAATGATCTTGTTTTTTGAGTGCTGCGAAAAATTTAAAGCACTTCTCCGAAGATTTGGAAATAAACCTCCCCAAAGCCGCAATTCTTCCTGTTAATCTTTGAACCTCTTTCTTACTTGTAAGGATATCAGGAATTTCTTCTATTGCTTTGATCTGAGAAGGATTCACTTCAATGCCACGGTTAGAAACAAGAAAACCCAAAAATTTACCTGAGGCAACTCCAAATGCACATTTTTCTGGGTTGAGTTTCATATTAAATTTTTGCAAAATTCCAAATGTGACAGATAAATGAGAAATATGATCATTAGAATGTTGGGTCTTGACGAGCATATCGTCTATATATACCTCCATAGTTTTTCCTAAATGTTCTTGGAACATTTTAGTGACCAACCTTTGATAGGTTGCTCCAGCATTCTTGAGACCAAAGGGCATTACTTTGTAACAGTAAGTCCCCCTGTCTGTGATGAAAGAAGTTTTGTTTTCATCACCGGGGTCCATTTTTATTTGGTTGTACCCCGAATATGCATCTAAGAAACTTAAAAGTTCATGCCCTGCAGTTGCATCAATTAACTGATCTATATGAGGTAGAGGGAAGGAATCTTTTGGACATGCTTTGTTAAGATCGGTATAATCTACACAAACCCGCCATTTACCGTTTTTCTTAGGTACGACGACCGTATTAGCCAACCAATCAGGATACTTTACCTCACGAATTGACCCAATTTTTAATAGCTTTTGGACCTCCTCTTGAATCACCTGGTTTTTGAAAGCTCCTTGCTTTCTTTTCTTTTGTTTAACGGGTATGCAAGATGGGTCTTCATTTAGTTTGTGAGTCATTACATCCGGTGGTATTCCTGTCATATCAGCATGGGACCAAGCAAAACAATCCATGTTAGCTTTTAAGAATTCAATTAACATACCTCGCGTATCTGAGCTTAAGTTGGCTCCCACATAAACCTTTCGTTCAGGCCATTGTTCAAATAGTATCACAGGCTCGAGCTCCTCAATTGTTGTTTTGATGTTTTCATTCTCTTCAGGCTCTTGAATCATATCAGGTCTCAAGTCTATATCTGTCTTTCCTCGTTCCGTTGTGGTTTGGTCTATGTCTTCTTCAACTTTATTTACAACACTCGTATCTGTTACCATATTAATACTCCTAGCTGTATGCTGTTCCCCTCGAATTTGACAGATTCCCCATGGTGATGGGAATTTCATTACTTGATGTAGAGTTGACGGGACAGCGTCCATATCATGAATCCACGGTCTC
>NW_017696382.1:0-3286 GCF_001879085.1 Nicotiana attenuata
CAACTGGGAATCACGGGCAGCCTTCTCTGCATCATGAGCAGCCTTCTCCAAATCACGTGCTACCTTCTCCAAGAGGGAGATTCTGCTCATCAGCTCAGTGCCAATAAGATTGGCCTACGTAAAAAAAAGAGAAGTAAGAATCCCAAAGTCGAAAATTTTTACAGAATGGAAAAAAAGTGGAAAGAAAAATACCTTTAAAGTGGCATGCACTATGTCATTCATGAGAGTCAGGTTGTTATGGCTTTCAAGCTTTGCTTTCTCGATGGGGCCAATCAAAGGCTCGAGCCAAATATCAGCTTGACCGGACTTTCTCAAGAGGATGTTGTTAGCAGGAACCTCAATGGTTACGCTCCTCATAGCAGTACTCCTACTTGAAGAGCCCACCTCCGTATGGTGAACGATAGGTGGAGGAATAGCCAAAGGAGGAGCGGTGGAAGGAGTAAAAACAGTGGAAGAAGGAACAGAAGCAACAGTTGATGAAGGTAAAGAAGCAATCACAGGTACAGGAAATGAAAAGGAAGATAAGGGAAGCTCGTCTAGAACAGGTCCTAAGTTTCCACTACCAAAACCACTAACAAAAAGTTGATCGATAGACTCACGAGTGTCGTGAGGAGAGACGTCATCATCAGAAATGATAACTGGAGTAACAACATGCTCGTAAAGAGACAGATGAGGGGAGACTTCAGCCTCGTCATCAGAGACGATACGTCTCCTAGCTCGTGGTCTCATCACTAGGGAGCCCTCATCTTCTTCCTCTGAATCTTCTTCCTCAGTAGCTTTTCTTTTTGAAGAACCCAAGAATATATCTTGGACTGAAGAGGTACGAGTGCTCAAAGAGTCACGAGAAGCCATGATTGCCTCTGCAGTGACTCTTCGAATAGCAATCCTGATAAAAAGAAGGATAAAAGTTAGAACAAAGAAAATATTTATATACAGACAAGGTAAAATAGAAACTCTTACCATGAGTTTTTACTTTCCAACCATAACGGTTGGAAAGGTTTTTCCACGACCTACCCTCCATTGGAGCAGTCTTCAACAATTTTCCTACCCAACCACGGAAGTTGGGCACAGTCTCCACAACACCCATGGTTGCTGAGAAAAGAAAAAGAAGCGACATTAGAAAAGTTGATAAGCTTGAAAGGAAAAGGCACGAGGAACATTTAACACTTACGTGCAAAGTTCCACTTCTCAGGGAAGGGAATGTTATTTTCACCTACTAAACCAGCAGTGGGGGCAGCAACAAACCGAGCATACCAGCCACGGTCTTTATCGTCCTCGGGGCTCACTAAAACCCTCTTACTCCTGGCTGTTAGGGTAAACACGCCGTTGCGAAAAAGCCGACGGGAATAGAGATGAATTAGGTGGGGAAAAGTAAATTCAACATCCGCCATGTTAGCGAGGTGCCTCAAGCAGGCGACAACCCTCCAAACAATCGGACCAATTTGACCCAAACACACGTTGAAAAAACGGCAAAAGTCTAGAATGACCGGGTCAATGGCCGGTTTAAACCCTTAGATATGTGTAAACAAAAGAGAATCCGATTAAGTAAGAAGTGATCCTTTGATTTGGGTTAGGAATGATAATTGGAAAATCGTCACTCCAGTGACAATCCTTACGAATTATGGGAGTTAAAATATCTATGATTTGAGTGGGGAAAGCGTCAGCACGATCTAAAGAGGCAACTTGGGTCCTGAGAGATTCTCTATCATGGTGAAAAGAAATTTTTGTTGGGACTATTTCTTCAACTAGAGGCTCACGAAGGGGCTCAGAGGATTCTTTATTCCTAGAAGAAGACCTCTAAGAAAGGGAACCTCTAGCCCTAGAAGAGGGACCAGAGCTAGAAGAAGGAGTGGATGTGCTACCACCACGAGCAGACCCCAAGCTACGGAGTCTAGCCCCTCTTCTATGCCTAATAGGAGCATTGGGGAAGTTATCTAAAATGGGGGTTCTCCTAGGGTTAGGGTTTGGTGAAGCCATGACAAAGAAGATTGAAGTAGAGCAGAAGAGAATAAGAGGTTTTTGAAGAATTAGAGTGTTTGACACGCTTTATGTGGTAAAAGACAAGTAAAGAAGTTATATTTATACTAATGGGTAACCGGCAAAAGGAAAAAGTACAATGATGGAAGAGCTATAATAATGATAACTGACACTTCGTGAATAGGGAAGCCGAAAAGAAAGCCTAAGAAAGTGCTGCAAAACTGTAGAACCAATAAGAGGATGACACGTGTCTAATGCATTAAATGGAAGTGACAATTGAAGCGTCGATTCTGTCAGAGCATTAATGGTGACAAAAATTCTCTTTTAAACAAATTCCATTTTCCAAATATTCAAACTAATGAATAAATGGAAAGTGGGGGGACTATCTGTATTGGGAAAAATTGTATTTACATATATGGTGACGTGTCAGGACACGTGGATTGGTCAAATGGTCAATGAATCACAATTAGACACGCTTCAAGAATTATAGAATAGACACGAGCAAAGAAGGAGGAAGAGGCACGGGACATCAGATAAGTAGAACGGCGCCCGTAACTATTTAAATCATCTATATCCGGGCATCAGAAGGAATGAATCTGGTTATAAAAAAGAGTGCAGATACAACATTTAATGAGTACTAAATGCTGAGTCCGTTAAGGAATATATATATTCAATGTAATGATTGTGTAACGTAGCATTCAATTTCTTTAATTATTCATAATAGCCTCATTATGATTTGGGCATAATGTACATTCTCAAAGGTACCTATAAAAAGGAGATATATGATCAGTAGTAGGGGACACGGAATACTATTGGAATAGACAGTGATTTATTGGTTTCTTTTGACTGTCATCTTGTTATCCAGAATTACTTCTTTTTTATTCATTTTCTTGATTACCAGTAACCAGAGTTCTTCTAAATTCTAGCTTTGACTAAAATCCCATTTTTTGGTTAAACAATGTCTTCATTAGATCGTGCTGATATTTACCCAACTCAAATCACTAAAGGTTTGATTTTTGTGGTTCGTAGAGATTGCCATTGGAGTCATGATTTCCCCATTATAATCCCCAATGCAAACCAAAGAATCACTTCTTATTTGACTGGATTTTCATTCGTATATACATACCCTTTTACATTGAATTTCAAGCCCCCTATTGACCCGGTTATCATCGAATTTTGTCGTTTTTTCGATGTTTGCTTAGGACAAATTGGCCCCATAGTGTGGAGGGTTGTTGCTTGTTTGAGGCATTTGGCCAACATGGCTGGCTTGCCTTTTACTTTCTTCCATTTAATCCATCTTTATTCTCCC
>NW_017696383.1:0-3286 GCF_001879085.1 Nicotiana attenuata
ATATATATATATACACACTTAACGGGTTAACGGATTATCCGTTAAGAAAATTGAATAATCCGCTACCAAATCGGTAAGCCGCTAATAAAAAAAATTCAATCTGTTCCCCGTCCGTTAAACCGTTAACCCGATACCAATAAGCCATTAAGCTTCGGTTTCGGTTCAGTTTTCGATTTCGGTTCGGTTTTGAACACCCCTACTCCTCCGGGTCTTTCTCAAACTCCTACCTATCATCATTGAATTTTGACTCCTCCTCTGGATCTCTTTCTGGCTCTGTGCTAGACTCTATCTGGATGCACTCCACCACCTGGTCATCGTCTTCGATAGGTGGCAACATGTGGTCAATGGATCCTGGGACCACCTTACGGAGCATTGAAGTGGTCACAAGGTAATATGGCTGGATCTTATGGTAACTTTTCAAAGCAACCACTGCGTTTTCTAACCAGACTATACCTTCTCTGCTTGGCCGAGCCAGCTCTTCTTCCTCGTTAATCCAGACGTAATACTCAGGAGTACACTACGAGTTTTGAACCATAGGCATTGTGACCAGGTCGTTCCACTCTTCTTGTAGTATTCTTATCCCGGGACTTAGAATTTGCCCGTTATACTCATCCTGGTATAGCATTGTCCTTGTCCATAAAGGCACATCTTGGATCATCCCGAACTGTCTGAGGAACCGCAGAGGTGAGTATGGTCGATTGCCTTCATGTCCGATCAACTTAATGAAGTATTTCTGAGGGGTCCTCACGATTACCTTTCCACCTAACAAGGAGAGCTTCCAGTTGATCCATTCTCTAGTCCGGTTGGTCAGCATTTCCCTCTACTCTTCTTGCCCATGTGGAGAGACCCAATGTCTCATTCTTTCATTGTGGCTGCGAATCATATTGTTGACGCCCACGAAGTATTCGATGGTGGCCTCGCGCTAGAAGAAATGTTTAGTAGCCCAGATCTAAAGCAACAAGTTACAACCTTTACAGAAATCATACCCTCGTGGACATGCGGACAAAGCCCTCAGCATCTCATCTAACACCATCGACACCAAAGTAGCTTGAAGATTGTCACGGAAAGTCGCCAGAACCACAAGTAATAGGTTGATGTTGATACGACCCCTTCGTTGCGGGAAGACCAATAGTGCTATGGAGAAAGTGATAGGCCTGAGACTCTCCCATGTCGCCTGGTCACATTGAAACTCCCCTGAATACCATTCGTAGCTTTCAAGGTGCCCAAACCTGTCGAACAGCTGGTCGAGGCTCACCCATCTGTCCTCGATACTTCTGAGACTCCTACTGTTGGTGAGGCCTAAGGCATCCAAGAACCGGTAACCGGGCATAGTAACTAGCAATATTAGATTCCTTTCGTTGAACGGTAGCTCCGTGAAACTTGTGACTTCTTCCAGTGTCGGTACTAACTCATAGTCGGCAAACTTAAACGGCATCTTTGTCGGATACCGAAATTCTATCAACAGCCGAGTGAGTACCCTTTCTGCTCGAATGTTCAGCAATGTGGTTAATGCCCCCAGGTGCATTCGAGCCTCATCTCCGTGTTCCCGAATATTCTTCCACCACTATTTTCAGTTTATGTGGTGCTCCCGTTACCATGCTGATCTCAGGGATGCTTCGGTTGATTTCCATTTTTCTGAGGTAGGTAAAAGAAAGATATTTCGGTAAGTTTTTGCTTCAGATCTTTAAGTGTCCTGTCAAGTTTGTTTGTCTTTTCACAGAAGTCATGTCGCTGGGTGCATGATCCATTGACAATAGGGTGGCGTTCCTAATTGTGTGTCGGTGCCAACGACCGACTCACCTAAGGTTTATGTAGTATGACCTATTTTTACTTGAGTAGAGTGTTTCCTACTTTTGAGTTGGACTAAAGGCTGCGGGAAGTTATGTCGCTTGACTTGACAAAGACATTCTCTGAAACTAGAGAGTTTTGAAAAGAAGGTTCGTAGGGGTGTAAAAGACAACCCTCGCGTGCCATTATGTGTAATAGTGTATGGTCAATACTCGATAGGAAGAAATGTGATGACAGTGTGTATAAAGAAGTAATAGGCAAAGGTTTAGCAGCAATAAGCACGATAATTATAAAGAGCAAATAGAGCATGTAAGCTTGTAATTGCAATTTTACCATAGCAAAGTATAAATAAATCTAGATTCCAAATTAGTCTAAGTCTACTAAGGTCAGATCCTAAGTGTGAATCCCAAGCAGAGTCGCCATGTTGTTGCATCCTATTTTGCACTAGTCAAGACAGGATTCAACTTGTGGCTCCTCTATTGTTGATAAAAGAGAGTCGCCGCCTAATATTTAAAGGTATACTAGGGTACCTATTTAATTACTAAGTTACATTTTTATTGTTCTGCTAACCAGTGAGATTATGGGTAAGGGTTCTTGTTTTTCTAAGGGAAAGGTGTTAGGCACCCCTTAAAATCTACCTGAGATAGCTCCATAGGACTTAGACTAAATTTCGAATCAATTATTTATACTATGCCTTAATTGACGTTTAAAGAGTAGGCTTATTATATATCTAAGGGACAGTATAATACTAACAAAAGGGGTGTGAGACTTAAAGGGATGTGAATTTGTAAGAAGTTTTGAAAATTATGTTGGTGGATGTGATTGAAAGAGTTTTGAAATGAGTGGTTGATATTTATACAGCATATGAAAAAGGGTTATTGATGATAGGCTATAGTTGCATATTTTAGTCGCTTATTACACTCGAATTTACTGCACTTTAATTGAGTTTACGCTTTAATCGCTAGTGTTTTGCACTAATTGTGTGTTTTATGCCTTGTAGGTGTGATTCCGAGCTATAAAGATGTTATGGAATAAATTTAAGTGATTTGAAGCTTTGAAGTCTGAGTAAAAGCTCAAGAAATTAAGTCGGGATCGTGTTCGGGGGTCAAATTTGATAATTAAGTACGAACGAAGACTTGAGGAGGCATATTGCGCACTGTCTAGTAAAATAGACATAACTTTTTGCTCAGAACTCCATTTGGGCTCCACAATATATGGTTGAAAACTAACTCAAAGGGCTACAACTTTCATGTTTTACGTTTTTCCAAATTCCAAACGAAACAGGGTGAAAAACGCGGTCGAAACCGCGACCGCGACCGCGGAACTGACTGCGGCAGAAAATCAGAGAGCTTGTCTGGCCGCGGTCCTACCGCGTTTTGGCCGCGGTCGCGCCGCTCCAGGCGTCAAAAAGAAGTCCTATTTCGCCCGGGACAAGTTTATTTCGGCCCTACACTATTCCAACTTGTATAAAAGGGGTCCTAAACCTATTTTGAAGAAG
>NW_017696384.1:0-3285 GCF_001879085.1 Nicotiana attenuata
TTCTGTGTCGATGAGTGATATGCCATGGTTTGCAGATGTTTCTAATTTCCTTGTGACTGGCATCATCCCGTGTGAGCTTTCTTCTAACCAAAGGAAGAATCTCAAACGGGATAGTCTGGACTTCTATTGGGATGAGCCATAATTGTTCAAGATTTGCACCGACGGAGTAATCCAGAGGTGTGTACCTGGGGATGAGCAACCTAGCATCCTAGAGGCTTGTCATTCCTCCCCCTATGGTGGCCATCATTGAGGGGCGAGGACAGCTTCAAAAGTTCTAAGTTGTGGTTTTTATTGGCCAACTTTGTACAAAGATGCAAGTGATTTAGTGAGAAGGTGTGACCAATGTCAAAGAGCGGGCGGTATTTCGAAGAAATATGAGATGCCTCTGAACACCATTCTAGAAGTGGATATCTTTAATGTATGGGGTATTGATTTCATGGGCCCATTTGTAAGCTCATGCGGAAATACCTACATTCTTGTAGCGGTTGATTATGTCTCAAAATGGGCGGAGTCCGTGGCTTTGCCAAACAATGAAGCTAGGAGTGTGGTTGCATTTCTAAAGAAGAGCATTTTTACAAGGTTTGACACTCCTCGTGCAATTATAAGTGATGGAGGATCGCATTTTTGCAATATAGCTTTTGACACCTTGCTTCCCAAGTATGGTGTCAACCACAAAGTGTCTACTCCTTATCATCCTCAGGCGAGTGGCCAAGTTGAAGTCTCAAACAGGAAAATCAAGAATATTCTATCTAAAACGGTCAATGCAAATAGGACCAATTGGTCTAAGAAGTTGGATGATGCTCTATGGGAGTATAGGACTGCATACAAAACTCCGATTGGTATGTCTCCGTATCGGTTGGTGTTCGGGAAAGCTTGCCATTTACCAGTTGAGTTAGAGCATAAGGCCATGTGGGCCTTGAGAAAGTTGAGCCTTGATTGGGATGTGGCTGCTAATCTCCGTGTTGAGCAACTCAATGAACTTGATGAATTCCGTTTCCATGCCTACTCCAGTTCGTCCTTGTACAATGACAAGATGAAGTACCTTCATGACAAATATGCTCGTGGCAAGGAGTTTAGAGTAGGTGATTTGGTGCTCTTATTCAATTCTCGGTTACGGTTGTTTCCGGGAAAGCTAAAGTCAAAATGGAGCTAAAATCTTTGGGCAAACACTTAGGGACCTTTATTAGGTGTAAAAATGGACTTAAAATCAAAATTTCATAAACCCTAAGTTAGTGTTGTTTCTGGGCACTCAGTGCGGACCGCGGTCGATTCTGTGCGATCCACGGTGCCTTAGTGCGGTCCGCAATGGCATTTTGTGTGGACCGCATTGCTGAGTATTGGTTCTCTAAAGTTTGGGGACTACAGTCGCACTACATTTTGTGCGGTCCGCATTGCCTGGATACAGAGAGTGGGTAGTCTGAAGCCCACCTCTGTGCAGACCGCATGCCATTTAGTGCGGTCCGTATTGACCTCTTTGTGGACGCACCATTTTGTGCGGTCCGCATTGACCTCTGTGCGGACGCACCATTTTGTGCGGTCCGCACTGTGTAAAACCTGCAACTATCCACAATTTTTTTCTATCCTGCAACTGTGACTTAACAGCTTCTACTGATACTAACAAAGCATGACTGAATTTGTTTGCAGACAATGGTAAAATCAAAAGTCCAGTGTGCTAAACAACCAGGAAGATGAGAGTCCTCCCGAGGGAAGGGACGTAGAAAGATAAAATTAATCCCCAAGGTTCGAGAGGCAATTAAGGCAACAACGAAAGCGATTTGGGCCGCTGATAGAGCTGCTTCCCAGTCCTCGGGGAGTGACTATGAGCCCTCCCGGGAGATTTCTTCAGACTCCGTGCCAGAGTACATTGAAGACTGGCCGGAGAGGCTAACAGACACTCCTCCACCTCCCCCCACTGCCCAAGCGTCAGTGAATGTATCTTGTGGGTCGTCTGAAGGCTCACCTGAAAGTAGTGGGTAATACTCCACCTCTCCCACAGCTTCATTATCTAGAGAGGGTGCAGTAGGAGACACTGAGGAAGTAGGAGGAGAAGGAGAAGTAGGAGAAGGGGGTGAACCTCAGGTTGGCGGGATTGCTAGAACAAGAAACCCGGAGGTGTGGCAGGACCGATTTGTTAGTGAGGTAGCTTATCACAAATTTAGGGAATGGTGGCCGATGAGGAAGTTAATCCCAGAGAGGAGTTTTGTTGATAGAGACTTGTTACCTCACAACCCCAATGTGAGGAGGCAGTTTAGGGAGAGAGTTGGCTGGGAGCACTTTTTGAGTGAATGTGTAGATGCCAACGAGCACTTGGTCAAGGAATTCTACGCCAACGTTTCCCACATCAAAAAGGGCACCAAGGTGACCAAGGTGCGAAACCTGAAAGTGTTGTTTGACGGGAAGACAATATATGATTACCTAGGCTTTGATGAGGAGGATGAGTCCCTGTACATGGCGAAGATGGACTTAGGTGAGGAAGTTCGTTCGTTGTTGGCACAGTAATTGGCAATCCCAGGTACCACCCCCGATTGGTTGAATGCAGGCGTAAAGATTTTTAGAAGAAATTTGAACTTGAGGCCAAAGGGTGGGAAACATTTGTGTACAACAGATTGGACCCCACTACTCATGACAACTCCCTCCCTCTTCATCGGGCAGTTTTGGTGGCATCGATCATGGCGGGGTACCCGATAAATGTTGGGAAGGTAATGTCTCCGGTAATCACACTTGTAGGCAGTGAGCATGACAGAAACGACCCTTTCCCCAGCTTCTTGACTATGTACTTCAGGGACCTCAAAGTTGAAAAGAGGCCATTTGATATCAAGGTCAAAGCGAAGGCCCCATTCTTATGGTATAGCATGCAGGGGGATGACAACCCAAAGAGCAAGAACTTCAAGGGAACAGCCACTGCTCCAACTGGCCAGTCTGAAGAGCCAGTTGTGGTAGTGGTTCCTACTCAGCCTGCCTCCACCTCCACAGACATTCCTCCGGGCCCATCCACTTCAGCAGATCCCGAGATTCCCTCTTCCCGAGCCTACCCAGTTTCTGCTCACCGACTGAGCCAGGCTCTTCTCAGCATCAATAATTGGATGCAAACAACTTCATCCAAGTTGTCTATCCTCACTACTACAGTGGAAGCTCAGTCGGCGACCTCCGCCTCCGCAGGTCCCGCAGTCTATTAAGAATGCCCTCAAGGAGATTCTAGTCAACCAGAAGAAAATCCTTAATAACCAGAAAGTGATCGCTGATGTTGTTGATTCACATAGAAAGGCTCTCAAGGAGCTTGCTAAG
>NW_017696385.1:0-3285 GCF_001879085.1 Nicotiana attenuata
ATTCATATCCTTGTTGATAACTGCGCCAAACATGAAATACAGTCTTTCGTAGACTGTTACGCAGGATATCACCAAGTGTTGATGGATGAAGAGGATGCCGAGAAAACAGCTTTCACCACACCATGGGGAACCTATTGTTACCGAGTCATGCCGTTTGGGCTAAAGAACGCTGGGGCAACGTACATGAGAGCCATGACCACCATCTTCCACGATATGATGCATCAAGAAATAGAGGTGTATGTGGATGATGTAATCGTTAAGTCACGAACTCAGAACGATCACGTTCGAGATTTGAGAAAGTTCTTTGAACGGTTGCGCAAGTATGATCTGAAGTTGAATCCAGCTAAATGTGCTTTCGGAGTCCCATCGGGCAAGCTCTTGGGTTTCATAGTCAGCAGGAGAGGTATTGAGTTGGATCCAACAAAGATAAAGGCCATTCGAGATTTACCTCCTCCAAGAACTAAGAAGGAGGTGATGAGTTTATTGGGCAGGTTAAACTATATCAGTCGGTTCATCGCTCAATTGACTACCACCTGTGAGCCTATATTCAAGTTATTGAAGAAAGATGCGGCTATCAAGTGGACGTCCGAATGTCAAGAGGCCTTCGATAAAATCAAGGAATATTTGTCAAATCCTCCAGTATTGGTCCCACCAGAACAGGGACGACCTCTCTTCTTGTATCTGACAGTGTTGGAAAATTCTTTTGGCTGTGTTCTCGGTCAGCATGACATAACTGGAAGGAAAGAGCAGGCAATTTACTATCTAAGCAAGAAGTTTACTGGCTACGAGGCCAAATACACCTTGTTGGAAAGAACATGCTGCGCCCTGACGTGGGTTGCCCAAAAGCTGAGACATTATCTTCAAGCCCATACCACCTATCTAATAACCAGGTTGGATCCTTTGAAATACATATTCCAGAAACTGATGCCCACTGGGAGGTTGGCAAAATGGCAAATCTTGCTCACTGAATTTGACATAGTCTATGTTACTCGCACGGCAGTGAAAGCCCAGGCTTTGGCGGATCATCTGGCTGAAAACCCGGTCGACGAGGAATATCAACCGTTAAGCACCTATTTCCCAGATGAGGAAGTAAACTCGGTGGAAGCCATCTCTGAGGACACTCGTGCTTGGAAAATGTTCTTTGATGGAGCAGTAAATGCGAGAGGTGTAGGTATTGGGGCGATCTTAATATCACCCAATGGCCAGCACTACCCGGCTACAGTCAGGCTCCGTTTCTTTTTCACAAATAATACAGCTGAGTATGAAGCCTGCATCATGGGCGTGAACATGGCAATTGACCAAGATGTTGAAGATTTATTAATCATGGGGGACTCTGACTTGATTATCCGACAAGCCCAAGGAGAATGGGAAACTCGAGATGTTAAGCTCATTCCTTATCGACAGCATGTGGAAGATCTCACCAAACGCTTCAAGTCGGTAGAATTCAGGTATATCCCTCGGTGTCATAATGAACTAGCCGATGCACTTGCCACTCTAGCTTCAATGTTGCCTTACCCAGGCAATGCCCATATTGACCCTTTAGAGATTCAAATCAAAGAAAAGCACGGGTATTGTAATGCGGTTGAGGTGGAACCTAGTGGTCAGCCCTGGTATCATGATATCAAGAGATTTCTGAAAACACAGGAATACCCTGAGTAGGCCACCGGAGATCAGAAAAGAACCATTAGACGACATGCGAGTGGTTTCTTTTTAAGTGGTGATGTTTTGTATAAAAGAACCCCGGACCTCAATTTGCTAAGATGTGTTGACGCCGAAGAAGCTGGAAGAATTATGCATGAAGTGCACGCAGGAGTATGTGGACCTCATATGAATGGTTATGTGTTGGCAAAGAAAATTTTGCGAGCTGGGTATTACTGGATAACCATGGAGAAGGACTGTTTCAGTTTTGTTCGGAAGTGTCATCAATGTCAGGTGCACAGCGATTTGATTCATGCACCTCCGACAGAACTCCATCCGATGTCAGCACCTTGGCCGTTTGTTGCTTGGGGTATGGATGTCATTGGGCCGATCGAGCCAAAAGCTTCGAATGGGCATAGGTTCATACTGGTAGCAATTGACTATTTCACAAAATGGGTTGAGGCCATCACTCTCAAGTCAGTCACCAAGAAAGCTGTGGTAGACTTTGTGCATTCCAATCTCATTTGCCGTTTTGGCATTCCTGCAACTATTATTACCGACAATGCAGCTAACTTGAACAGTCGCCTGATGGAGGAGGTATGTGAACAATTCAAGATAACGCATAGAAAATCAACTCCCTATCGGCCAAAAGCCAATGGTGCTGTCGAGGCAGCAAATAAGAACATCAAGAAGATTTTGAGAAAGATGATTCAAAGCTCCCGGCAATGGCATGAAAAGTTACCCTTCGCATTACTTGGATATCGTACCACAGTACGTACATCAATTGGAGCAACACCGTACTTGTTAGTTTACGGTACTGAAGCGGTCATACCTGCAGAAGTGGAAATTCCTTCACTCCGGATAATCGTTGAGGCGGAGATTGAGGACAGTGAATGGGTTAAAACCCGACTAGAGCAATTGTCATTAATTGATGAAAAACGGATGGCCGCGGTTTGTCACGGACAGCTGTACCAACAAAGAATGGCCCGTGCCTATAATAAGAAAGTGCGCCCCAGGAATTTTGAAGTGGGACAGCTGGTACTCAGACGCATTCTCCCTCATCATCAGGAAGCAAAAGAGAAGTTTGCCCCTAATTGGAAAGGTCCATACATCATTCGAAAAATATTGCCAAGAGGAGCATTGTACCTCGGAGACATCGAAGGGAACGATCCCGAGACAGCAGTGAATGCAGATGCAGTCAAAAGGTACTATGTCTAGGCTCTCTGTGGTGTTGGTTTTTGTGCAATTGAGATGACGAAGGCTTTTTCTTCTCGCTACCCAAACACTATTAACCCTTCGTAAACCCATTTGAGCCGATTTTCCTTCTTTGGCTACCCTCTTTGGAACCCGGAAGTACGAAAAGAAAAGAAAAGAAAAAGAAAAAGAAAAAGAAAAAGAAAAAGAAAAAGAAAAAGAAAAGAAAAGAAAAAGAAAAAGAAAAAAAAAGAGAAAAAGAAAAAAAAAGAAAAAAATATATATATGAAAAAAAAGAAAAGAAAAAGAAAATATGATGAAAAGAAAAGAAAAAGAAAAACAAAACAAAAACAACCAAAAAAAAGTCGCCTGAACTACGTTTGACTTGATCCTGAAAGGGTACGTAGGCAGCCTCTCTCTGGGGTTCAGTCACACCAAAACAAAAATTCCAAT
>NW_017696386.1:0-3284 GCF_001879085.1 Nicotiana attenuata
CGAACCTATCATTTTCCCTCACCGCTCCTGATGTCAACACCCAGAATCCCGCACCTCCACAAAATACCCCACAACCACATATACAACCCACTCATACCCAGCACTGCAACGCATACCACACTCCAAATAACACTCCACTACTCATCCCCGAGCCACTAAACACCACCAATGACCATCTCCACAACACCCCTATTTATGTGGATACTGTACCCCACTACACTCAACCAATCTCAAATGCACCTGAGTCTGATGACAAAGACTCCCTCATCAGGAACTTAGCGGCAGAACTCAAGAAATTGACCAGCCGAGTTCAGGGCGTAGAAGGTAACAAAGGCATTGAAGGATTGAATTACGAGGACTTGTGCATTCAACCAGATGTTGAACTTCCGGAGGGGTACAAACCTCCCAAGTTCGAAATGTTTGATGGAACAGGAGATCCCAGAGTCCACCTGAGAACCTATTGCGATAAGGTAGTTGGGGTTGGAAGAGATGAGAAGATCCGTATGAAGCTCTTCATGAAGAGCCTGAAGGGAGATGCATTATCCTGGTACATCAGTAAGGACCCCAAGAAATGGACAAGTTGGGTAGGTATGGCATCGGACTTCATGGATAGATTTTGATTCAATACAGAGAATGCACCGGATGTATTCTACATATAGAATTTGAAGAAGAAACCCACCGAAACATCCCGCGAGTATGCCACTCGTTGGAGGTCAGAAGCTGCAAAGGTCAGGCCGGCCCTAGAAGAAGAGCAAATGAATAGATTCTTCGTCCGGGCTCAGGACCCCCAATATTACGAGAGGTTGATGCTGATCGAGGGTCAAAAGTTCTCTGATATCATCAAACTCGGAGAAAGAATCGAAGAGGGCATTAAGAATGGTATGGTTACAAATCTTGAAGCATTGCAAGCCACCAATAAGGCTTTACAAACTGGTGGCACATCCAAGAAGAAATATGTGAGTGCCGTGATGGTCGCACAGGGAGCCAAATCACCACCAAAATACCACACCTACCCATCACCTCCACTTACATATCAGCCCATCCCGAATTACCAAGCACCCGCACCCTCCTATCTACCTCCCGTTTACCAATCCTCTCCACCTCTCACATATCAACCCACCTCACCCAGATACTCTCAACCAGCACCTGTTTACCAAGCTTATAACGCTCAACCCTCTCACTACCAATCACCACCCACCCGTCAAAATTTTCCAAGACCCAGACCAAATTTTGACCGCAAACCTCCCAGACAATACACAGCCATCGCTGAACCGATTGACCAGCTATATGAAAGACTTAAAGCTGCTGGTTAAGTCACTCCTATCCCAGCCAAAGCTCCAGAAAATCCCTCCCAGTGGGTCAACCCCAACAAGACCTGTGCATATCACTCTGGCATGAAGGGACACACCCTTGACGAGTGTCGTTCGTTGAAAGACAAGATTCAGACCCTGATCGACAATAAGGTCATTGTAGCAAAGGAGCCTGCTCCTAATGTTCGTAATAACCCCCTGCCTGACCACAAAGATGGAGAACTTTATATCATCGAGATCGAGGATGATTGGGACCCTAAAGGGTCGATAGGTTTGATTGCGGAAGGGGATGAACCAAAGAAACCAACGGTTACCCTTAACCCAATTGTTGTGCAGAATCAGCCCTCCAGGGACGACGAAGTAAATATGTCTATACCTCTCGAATTTGAAGCGCCTCCCTCTGCAAAGGCGCCCAGACCAATCGAGGTTGAATTTGGAGTTCCAAAAGCACCTGCACCCTTTGAAGTTGCTGTGTTACCCCCAAGGGTACCTATTCCTGTGGCAATGTCAGACATAACACCATTCCACTCAAATGCCATACCATGGGATTACACTGCCGAAGCTAGGAGGAAAGGAAAGACCAAGACAGGAGAAACGATTGCCGCACAAGGAATGACTAGAACAGGAAGGGTTTACACCCCAGAGCACCTAGCCGAGTCCAGTAAGCAAGCCCCGGGACGACCCATTAAAACAGGGCCCGACGATCTTTGGAGGAAAATACAGGCTAAGGAGTACTCGGTCGCTGAACAGTTGAACAAAACACCAGCACAGATATCTATCCTGGCTCTTCTGCAGAGTTCAGACGCTCACAGGAATGCCCTAATGAAGATACTGAGCGAAGCCTATGTGCCCAGCAAAATAACCGGGGGTGAAATGGCGAATATGGTGGGGCAAGTGCT
Source organism: Nicotiana attenuata (assembly GCF_001879085.1). Classification (NCBI taxonomy): domain Eukaryota; kingdom Viridiplantae; phylum Streptophyta; class Magnoliopsida; order Solanales; family Solanaceae; genus Nicotiana; species Nicotiana attenuata. Next base: position 2,210 of record NW_017696386.1, read on the forward strand.
GGACAGCCATAAAATAACCTTCCATGAAGATGAGTTGCCGCCAGAAGGTTTGAGCCACAACAAGGCACTGCACATCACCGTGCAATGCGAAGATTATTTCATCACTAGAGTTCTGATCGATGGAGGATCGAGCCTCAACATCTGTCCGCTTGTAACTCTCAGAACTCTGGGGAAAGGCCTACACGAGATCAAAGACGGGGCTATCAATGTCAAAGCCTTCGATGGGTCCCAGAGATCTACTATTGGAGAAATTTGCCTATGCTTGCAAATGGGACCAACATGGTTCGACGTCGACTTCCAAGTGATAGACGTCCCGGCATCCTACAACTTGCTGTTGGGACGCCCCTGGATCCACGCTGCTGGAGCCGTAGCATCAACCCTGCATCAGGCGGTAAAGTTTGAATGGAATCACCAAGAAGTGATCATTCAAGGCGATGGTAGTAACCCCATATATAGTCGCCAGACCATCCCAATGATCGGCGGCAGAAGGAGAATAGGCGGAGAAACATACCACCACATCGAAAGGGTCAACACTGTAGATAAAGATAAGTGGTGGGATAACAAGATCGAAAGTATCCCGAATTGGTGTGGGTACGAGCCTGGAAAGGGACTCGGTAAAAATCTTCAGGGGATCACTAAGCCCATCAAACTGAAGAAGCATGGCACTACCTTTGGCTTAGGGTATGGTTACACTTGGGAAGAATTCCAGAACTGGTCGCCACCATGGCGCGGCCCCTACTATCCATTGGAGTTTCCGATACCTAGCCTAGAACAGACCTTCCAACCGGCAGATACTATATATGGGTCAGAAGAAGATGAAGCGTTAGCGGCCATGAAGAATTTGTTCCTGGAGGATGATGATATGGACTGCTGTGTTCTTTTCGAGGAGGAAGGGGAGGAAGGCCCTTCCATACAAGCTGTGAACAGAGGGGACCGCCTCAGCAACTGGTCAATCAGAACCGTCGGGCCCAGAAGGCTTCGGGTAGCAAGGCTAAACAAAAGCACCATGCATCTCATTTACTTTTACTAGCTAATTCCTTTCCGCATTGTCTTTAATTTTGAAAAGTAGCTCCGA